>NW_023995064.1:0-167491 GCF_015586225.1 Lucilia sericata | reverse complement strand
TACCGGATGGGAAATGAGAATCCATTAGGAGTTTCATTGTCTCCTCCATATCCTCAAGCCTCTGCCCGTGTCATCGATCATAGATTCCGGTTGGACATGAGTTTTGGATAGGAATTTTTTTATCTTCGATACGTCATTTACGCTATCTACCTGTTCACAGAAAAGTTTCCAGGAGTCTCGTTTGGCTTTTCGAACGATTTTCTTATATTCACCAAGTTTATTACGATACTCATCCCAGTATACTGCGGTCTTTTTACGCCGTTCCCGGTTAAATAGTTTGCGAAGAGTCTTCCCAAGGTTCCGGATCTCCCCAGTTACCCAGGGTTTTTTCCTGGGCAGTAGCTTTATTACCTAAGTTCAATGTTATCAAGTCTTTAGTATTAAGGAAATCCATGAGGGCTTGTCCCCTGCGATTGGTGTTTGTACTACCCCAAGCTACATGGTGCGAGTTGGCATCACAACCTATTACAATTTTCTTATTTTTCCTTTGTGCCTCTTCAACCAGTTTCATCAGATCCGACGTTGGTGGTAGTGTCGGAAAATCGAAAGGCAGGTAAACAGATGCAAGGAATATGTTGCCACGACCTTGCTTCAGCACCGTTGCATCCGATGTTGATAATCCTGTTGAGAGGAGAAACATAAGTTCTTGTGACATAAGATACATGTTCTCGGGCGAGATCCTGTATCAGCGTAGAAAGTTGAAAATTTACGTGATTTAATCCAGAAACCTTGTTGCGAATCGTCCAAGGTTCCTGGATTAAAGCTATATGTATTTTACCTGTGTTGATTTTAGCCATCAGAGCGTTGGTAGCTGTCTCGCTCCGATGGAGGTTTATTTGGATAACCTCAATCATGGTCATCCATTAAACTGTCTTCCAGCGAGTGGTGGTCACCTCCTCGCTCTTTGGATTTGACTCCTCCGGATAGCCTGAAGTGGCTATTAATGCAGTGAGTACTGTTGATGGCACTGCGGTGTCCTTATCAGGCATAGGAATAGCAGTATTTTAATAGACACATTCCCAATTCTGGAAAGCACTGCTGTTCTGTCTTCTGGCGGGTGAGTGATTTCCTCCTCGCTTTTAGGATTTGACTCCTCAACATTGCTAGTACTTGCTAATGATGCTTTGGGTACTGTCTTAGGTGTTTTAGTGTCCTTGTCGGGGCCGGTTTTGACAGCCCTTTCAATCGGCGCCTTCCCAATTTTGGAAAGGGCAACTACACTTTCTTCTGGCGAGTTAATGGTAAATTCCTCGAATTTAGGATTTGACTCCTCAACGTTATCAGTAGTGGATACTGATGCGGTGGTCTTAGGTTTTTTAGCGTCCTTTTCGAGGCTTGTTGTAACAGCCCTTCCAATCGGCACCTTCCCAATTTTGAATATGACAGATTTAGAGGCGAAGTAAGCTCTACCTTTATTCTTGGCAAGACTAGCCATGGATTTCTGGTCGATACCTATTACAAATAAAGTTCCCTCAGGTTCTTCTTTCCTGTAAAAGACATCCCATTTTTCCACGGCCAGCTCAGCATTTTGACCTCCAAGAATTTCCAGTATACGTTCATTAGCCAGTTTACTGCCCCATCCTTTTATGTAGACAGTGGACTTTAGGAGCACCGGAAGCTCGCTCTTCTTTGCCAGTCCCAGCCTAGCGCCGTCCCAGGGAGGAGGCTATTACATTCGCCCTTTCGTTGCCGACTACTCCCGAGTGGCCTGGTACCCATATGATGTGAACCTTACCTCTGGGAGAGTATTCAGTTAAAGCTTTCTTACAATCCAATACGGTCTTAGATTTAATTCTATCACCTGATATCGCACAAATTGCCTTCTGGCTGTCGGTAAATATATTAAGCCCTGTGGGCGCCATATTTATTCTAATCCAATTTACACATTCCGTTATTGCTCGTACTTCTGCCTGGAAGCTTGTGGTATGATTAGGTAAACGGTGGTATATTTCTGTTTGTGGGTCTTCAATATAGAACCCCAGGCCCACTTTGTCCTCTAATTTAGAGCCATCCGTGTAGCAACGGATTCCTACTGGTATTTGCTCTAATGTTCCGCTTGACCAAGACATTCTATCTGGGATTAGCGTTTCAAAGTTTCCGACATATTCTGTGTCTGGTATGCGATCAGGCACGTCCGATGAATGTGTATAACCTTCCAATGTGTCCAGTATACATTGACGTGTCCTATAACCGTTTTTGGCCAGTTCGCCTAAAGTAAAGAGCCGTTCGGCCGTAAGCACCGCCTCATATCTTATATATGTTTCAATGGGTGGAATATCTAGCAACGTTTCCAGAGCCTTGGTTGAAGTAGTACACATGGCACCACTTATACCCAAGCAGCATGTACGCTGAACTCCCTGTAGTAGTTTGATATTACACTTTTTGTCCAAAGCCGTCCACCAGATTATTGAAGCATAAGCTAGAATTGGTCTAATTACACTTTTATAAAGCCAATTTGTCATAGTAGGACTAAGACCCCATTTCATGCCTATGGTTCTCCTACATATCGCCCAGCACCGATGTGCCTTGTTGATCCTATCCTCTATGTGGTGTCTCCATTTTAATTTCCGGTCAAGTATTACACCTAAGTTCTTAACTTTGTCTGTCACCGGTATCTTCTTGCCCAAGAAGCAAGGTTCAGTATATGTAGAAATTTTTGTCTTTCTTGTGAAAAGACAGATTTCCGTCTTTGCCGGGTTAACATTGAGGCCTCTCGGTTGAGCCCAGCTCAAGGCCGTATTCAGTGCCTCCTCAGCTCTTCTACACAAGTAATTTGGATCCTTTCCCTTTAAAAGTATTACGACATCGTCTGCATAGCAGACAGGACTAAGTCCTTTCTCGGTTAAGCTCCTTAGGAGGCTATTAATCGTGGTAACCCAGAGTAAAGGTGACAAAATGCCACCCTGTGGTAAACTGCGAAATACCTTTTTCCTGATAGTTATATCGTACATCTCGCAGCTTATCCATCTGTTCCTTAGCATGTAGTTGATCCAGTTACGGAGCACCCGTTCAACATAAAACTGATCTAGGGATTGGATAAGGGTATCAGTGTGCACGTTATTGAAAGCGCCTTCGATGTCAATGCATACTGCCAGTGTATACAGTTTGTTATCGAAAGATTCACCTATGTAGTGGACAACTTCATTTAAAGCGGTTTCCATCGATCGTCCATTTCCATAAGCATGCTGCTTATATTTAAGGTCTTTGTATGGTATGCTGCTTTTAACCATGCTATCGACTATCCGTTCCAAGGTTTTAAGTTGGAAGGACGTAAGACTTATCGGTCGATAGGACTTAGGTGTCGCATAGCTAGGTTTCCCTGGTTTGGGTATAAATATTACCCTTGCATCCTGCCATTTAACTGGGGTATATGCCAATTTTAAGCATGCAGTGAATATCTGTGACAGATATACGGAAACCAGTCCCGCCTCCATCTGCAAAAGTGCCGGGAAAATTCCATCCGGCCCTGCAGCTTTATAGGGAGCAAAGCTTTTGATTGCCCCTTTAACCATGTCAGTTGTAATAACTATTTCCGTGTTACCCTCCCCTTCCTCCAATATCGGTTCATCTATGTTATTCGATATACCGGATGGGAAATGAGAATCCATTAGGAGTTTCATTGTCTCCTCCATATCCTCAAGCCTCCTGCCCGTGTCATCGATCATAGATTCCGGTTGGACATGAGTTTTGGATAGGAATTTTTTTATCTTCGATACGTCATTTACGCTATCTACCTGTTCACAGAAAAGTTTCCAGGAGTCTCGTTTGGCTTTTCGAACGATTTTCTTATATTCACCAAGTTTATTACGATACTCATCCCAGTATACTGCGGTCTTTTTACGCCGTTCCCGGTTAAATAGTTTGCGAAGAGTCTTCCCAAGGTTCCGGATCTCCCCAGTTACCCAGGGTTTTTCCTGGGCAGTAGCTTTATTACCTAAGTTCAATGTTATCAAGTCTTTAGTATTAAGGAAATCCATGAGGGCTTGTCCCCTGCGATTGGTGTTTGTACTACCCCAAGCTACATGGTGCGAGTTGGCATCACTACCTATTACAATTTTCTTATTTTTCCTTTGTGCCTCTTCAACCAGTTTCATCAGATCCGACGTTGGTGGTAGTGTCGGAAAATCGAAAGGCAGGTAAACAGATGCAAGGAATATGTTGCCACGACCTTGCTTCAGCACCGTTGCATCCGATGTTGATAATCCTGTTGAGAGGAGAAAACATAAGTTCTTGTGACATAAGATACATGTTCTCGGGCGAGATCCTGTATCAGCGTAGAAAAGTTGAAAATTTACGTGATTTAATCCAGAAACCTTGTTGCGAATCGTCCAAGGTTCCTGGATTAAAGCTATATGTATTTTACCTGTGTTGATTTTAGCCATCAGAGCGTTGGTAGCTGTCTCGCTCCGATGGAGGTTTATTTGGATAACCTCAATCATGGTCATCCATTAAACTGTCTTCCAGCGAGTTGGTGGTCACCTCCTCGCTCTTTGGATTTGACTCCTCCGGATAGCCTGAAGTGGCTATTAATGCAGTGAGTACTGTTGATGGCACTGCGGTGTCCTTATCAGGCATAGGAATAGCAGTATTTTTAATAGACACATTCCCAATTCTGGAAAGCACTGCTGTTCTGTCTTCTGGCGGGTGAGTGATTTCCTCCTCGCTTTTAGGATTTGACTCCTCAACATTGCTAGTACTTGCTAATGATGCTTTGGGTACTGTCTTAGGTGTTTTAGTGTCCTTGTCGGGGCCGGTTTTGACAGCCCTTTCAATCGGCGCCTTCCCAATTTTGGAAAGGGCAACTACACTTTCTTCTGGCGAGTTAATGGTAAATTCCTCGAATTTAGGATTTGACTCCTCAACGTTATCAGTAGTGGATACTGATGCGGTGGTCTTAGGTTTTTTAGCGTCCTTTTCGAGGCTTGTTGTAACAGCCCTTCCAATCGGCACCTTCCCAATTTTGAATATGACAGATTTAGAGGCGAAGTAAGCTCTACCTTTATTCTTGGCAAGACTAGCCATGGATTTCTGGTCGATACCTATTACAAATAAAGTTCCCTCAGGTTCTTCTTTCCTGTAAAAGACATCCCATTTTTCCACGGCCAGCTCAGCATTTTGACCTCCAAGAATTTCCAGTATACGTTCATTAGCCAGTTTACTGCCCCATCCTTTTATGTAGACAGTGGACTTTAGGAGCACCGGAAGCTCGCTCTTCTTTGCCAGTCCCAGCCTAGCGCCGTCCCAGGGAGGAGGGATACTTTCCACCAAGTTCTTTAGGGTGCTAACACATTGGTGAGATGCCAACCTCATCAACATCACGCCCATGCTGAACTCGCAGCTCTCGCTCTCTATTGGTTGTTTGCCCTTTGAAGCGATTGCATGGTCCACTATCTTATTGTTGACCAGGTCTTCTATTTTACTCTGTTGGTCTATTGGAATTTTGCCTGTCGGATTACCGGCATCGTAAACTGCATAGCAGAGATCGTTCCGGTGCCTACTTCTGGCAACTTTGGCGTAAGATGGCGGCTCTTTTCCTTTTCCTCCGTCTAGCTTCTCCTTCCTCGTTTTTCGGGGCTTCTTTTGAGATTCCCTTACCTTCGAGGTTAATTTCGCCGACGTGTTCGTCTTCGGAATATCTGGCTTGGCGTTGTCACCCTTACTCGCAGGATTCTCACTTGAGATTCCTTTGAGTGAAGTATGGCTTGGCTTCGACTGTGTATTAGAAGACGGGGAGCTCTTTTTCTTCTTAGGTTTATTCTCAGTTGTCAACTCCTCGGGAGACCTGATCCTTTTTGCCTCAGATCTTGTGAGAGAGTCCGATTTTTCCTTTGGAGTGTCGTGGGATTGACTAACTATGATTTCCTGAAGCATCTTTTTCAACTTCCTCCTCTGTGCTCCAGAAAGTCTTTTCTTAGTAATAGGTAGTTTAGCTATGCTATCACTCACCTCTTTCACCATTTGCTCTACTTCATCCTTTTTGGGATTTGCTATAATGGTATTATTATTATTATCATCTGAGGATTCAGAGTCGGAACCCTCACCTATATTTAAAGGCTGAGGTAGCTTAGAGCTCTCTCCGAGTACATCCTTCTCTTTCACCCCTATATTTTTGCCAGCGGCATGCTGTACACTTGACGCATTGTCCGCCACGGAGGCCAAGGTACCCACCTCCGTAGTAGTATTCTGCTCACGATTGCAGGATGACGACGACACGTGACTCGCGAGTAGATCAACACTTGCCGCCGGTACTGGGTTATTTAGGCCCTGCACCGTAACTTTTATCTTTTTATTTTTATTTTCCATATTTGTTTTTTTTCCAGTTTTTTGGTCCGCGGGGAATATAATATTCCCAGGTTGTGGACAATCTGCCCTCCCTCAGCTTAAGTGAAATTAAAGCTGGGAGAGGACAGATGGTCGATCACCACCCCCTATCCGCCACCCGGGGACGCGCTCGGTAGGAAAAAACTGGAAAACTCCCCCGAGAAACAGTGCCATAACTTTTTACATGTTAAAGATAATTAAAACATAAAATTTTTGACCAGGAAAAAAGTCTGACTTCAATTTCCGTGCTCTGTTATTGGCCTCTAACAGTTGTATTCATAAAAAATGCTTATTTTAGATTTAAATCACTCAATAGTTAAAGTACACTTTAGACTTAAAAGCCATTAATAAAATTGTGGTATTCATAAACAAATAATAAACCTACATTAACTATTGTGCTGTTTATTGTTTAACTTGGCAGCACTGTACAATTTGGCTGTCATTTTCTGTGTTAGTGTTGCGAACAATTAGGATAAAATATTCGTTGAGTCGGTTTTCTTAATTTTATATTTTTGGTTATAACACATTTTTGAAAATAAGAACGAACTTTTAAGAAAAATAAATGTATACATGGCTATAATAAATATATATGTATTTTTATAGCAATTTTTAATAAATTTTTGCAAATACTGAAAAATTTCTTTGATAAAAGACTACATTTTACTGCCGGAGAAGATATTTTGCATTGATAGAACACTAATCAATATAATTTACACTCTTAATTACTTCATGGCTTTATATGGCCATGATTTGATTGACAGGCGGGCATTTCCAAATTGCCAAAAATAGTATTAACCAACTGGAATACCGTCAAATATTCATCATTATTGGATTAATAATAATGCCTAGATTTTAGTTTTTTCAACAAAATAGAAACTTAAAAATTATCTGGAATTTTATTTACAAATTTGTAAACGTTAAAATTACAATTTTTAGATTTCATTTCAGAATAAAACATGATTAGTTTTCGTCTTCAACCTAAAATTAATGAAAAAAAGCTTAATCAGAGACAAAATTTGTAAGAATTCAACTTATTGTTGGCTTAAAGTAGGTTCGAGCGTACAATAATTTTTTTCTATTTGTCATTGGTTTATTGAAGGTATTTTAAGCTATTTGACGTTTATGAATACCATTTTCGTGGATTTTGCTTAATAATGTTTAATAAACCTAAATTAACTTTTTATGAATACAACCGTAAATCTTTAGCAGCGTTCCTGTCAGGCACTTTTTGAGCCTTGTATGTTTTTAAACCTGCATTAGCTTTAACTTTTCGTATCAAATAGCTAACCGGGTTGCTTTCCCTCCGGATGTGCTGGGTGTTTTTTTAAATGCTTTCTATTTTTTGGCTTTAGAACATATACCGGCGTATAGAGAGACAGATGAAAAAAATCACCACTACACACACACTTGGTATTTTTTCAATGAAATTGCACTGAAAAAAATATTTGGCTATTTACAATTTTGAAGATTAAATTGCATTACTATGAAATGGGAATATTTATGAACAAAATATAATCAATGGACATACAAATTTACAAAAAAAGTATTAAATAAGAATTACCTTATTTACTTTCACTGTTAAGTATTCTAGAAAATTATTTAGGGTGTAGGTTGTTTTTGTAAATTATGCTCTTGTTTTTGAAGTTGTGTTTTTGTTTTTTCAAATTACGTTTGCAATTTCTGACACAAAGCGACATCAACCACAGTTCTTAGGCAGTGATTTAAAGATGCTTTTAGTTTCTGGGTATTGTGCTTTGATGTCCAGCCATATAATATTATTCCATGTTAAATGATCCCATAGACTAGAACTTTACAAATACCTGGGGCAGTTTCGATATGTGGACCTTTCTTCCTTCAGCATAACAATTTTAGCAAATTGTTAATTTTACTTAATTTTAATAGTAGATTTTTAATATGCACGTTCCATGATAATGTTTTCGTGAATACAATTCCTAAAATTTTCAATTGTGTTTTATATTCCAATTGAATATTATTTATTACTATATTTTGAGGTCTACATAGTCTTTTTCTACAAACGTGCAGAACTTCTGACTTACTTTCTATTGATTTCGCCCATGAATTTGCTTATATGACAAATATTACAACAGACAGCGGAGATCCCTGTGGAACACCGTACATTTCGGAGTAGAAACCATCTGCCTTTACTATTACTCTTTTATGAACGCCCCTTTTTGGCAAAAAAGCATGCTGTGTGTTTGAGATGGATTTTTTGTAAATTCCCGAAATCTTACGGCAAGAATTTTTTTCTAATATTTTCGACATTACTGGAATTAAAGAAATGGACCTGTAACCTTCTATGTTATTGGGATTTTTTTCCTTGTTTAGGTATTGGAGATAATACGGCGACTTTCCAATCATGTGGATAGATTCCAGTACGGAGTATTTTATTATATAGGCTGCATAGACGTTGCTTAAAAATAGATGGTGAGTTTTTAATCAATCAATCTTTTACGTTTTGTAAAATGTTGTCCAGTTCATGTTTTGTGATATCTCTAGTTTAAAACGGAAAATAATTTACCTCTGATTCACTAATGATGTACATTTGTTTTTTTCGTTACAATTTCGGAATTTAAGCTGATGGAAGTCCAGGAATTTGAGCTGATGGAAGTCCAGTGCTGAGCAAATTTGTTGGCAATAGATTTAGGATGCATAGACGTTTCTTAAAAATAGATGGTGAGTTTTTAATCAATCAATCTTTTACGTTTTGTAAAATGTTGTCCAGTTCATGTTTTGTGATATCTCTAGTTTAAAACGGAAAATAATTTACCTGTGATTCACTAATGATGTACATTTGTTTTTTTCGTTACAATTTCGGAATTTAAGCTGATGGAAGTCCAGGAATTTGAGCTGATGGAAGTCCAGTGCTGAGCAAATTTGTTGGCAATAGATTTAGGATGCTGTATAACTGTGTCTTCATGATAAATCACTGGAAAATTGTTTGTTTTGTCAGATCTTATGTTTTTGATCTTTGCCCATAGTACTTTAATATCCATCATAGGATTAAGGCTATTCATAAAATTTGTCCAAGTACGGCGTTTTGCCGTTTTGCATTCGCGTTTTACTTTAGCACAGGCTTTTCGAAAGTTGACACCGTTAATTATGCTTATATTCCTCCTAAATGTATTTCACGCCTTTTGTTTGATTCTAGTGAGTTTTTCAATTTCAGAGTTAAACCAAATTGGATTATTTTTAAACTGGGGCTTGCGAGAAATCGGTATTGATTCATTCGCAGATTTTCTTAGAATTCGTTTAAGTTGTGCTGCCTCTTTATTAACGTAAACGGATTCAACAAAGTCATTGATTACATTAGAAACTTTATTTTTAAAACTTGGCCAATGTGCATGAAGATCCATAAATCTGGATATAAATCGTTTTTCAGTTGTGTAAGTACCGTTTGCAATTATAATGGGAAAGTGGAAGCGTTTTCCATTCTAAATAAACAGTTAGATCGATACTTGCCATTGTTGCATCAACGGCTGTTAATGTGTGCCTAGTATTATAAAGTGTAGGAGATCCGTTATTTAGTATTACTAGATTTCGATCATCGGAAAATTGTTCCAAAATTGCGCCATTCGGTGAAATATATTGTCCACAATGGATTTTGTGAATTAAAGTCACCTAAAATAATGTGATATCCGCTGCCAGAAGTGTTTACAAAATCAAGATCGGTTGTCGTAATATTAATATCCAACTCCTTATATACATTTGTAATGTGCAAATCTTTTGTGCCATTAATTGTAATTGTCTGGAAAAAAATGTTACCCATAGATTTACAGTCAAATTCGTTTATAACGAACTCTGCGGGACCAGTCAAATTTGTTCGTTATAAGCGAAGTTCGTAATAAGACAGGTGAAGTTTTTGTAGTTCCAAAAATAAAGTGTCATTTTACGAAATTTTAAGAATATGATTTATAAATTTATTTAATATTCTTTACAAAAAAACACCATTGATTTTATTTGTTCATATTTTTCTTAACAAATTTAATTTTTTTTTAACAAAGCAAAATATATCCTTATGATTTCAACACATAATTTTGAAGTTCGTTATGAAAAAGGAAAATGTTACCCATAGATTTACTATGTTGAGTAGCATTGATAGATTTGCTAATTGTAATCTTTATTATGGTGGAATATATTGTAGCCAGGTATATGTAACATTTGCTTAATTTTGTCAACTATATGTGTTTCCTGAAGGGCAATGATATTGGGTCTGTGTTTTTCTACGATGACTTCTAGGGCATATTTGTGGGTGAAAAAATCTTGTATGTTCCACTGTAATATATTAATATTTAAACCAATATCCATACTTAATAGCTTTGTTCCTTTACTTGTCATGTTTGCAGGTTTTCACCAGAAATTGTAAAAGAGAACAAAATTGAGAAATAAAAATTGTTTTCTCTTTGCCAGAACTTGCAGGTTTTAGCCAGAACATTTTTTCCTGGCAAATAGAAAAAAATTTGTCAAATAAATTATTTGTTTATAAAAATACATTGAAAACAAAAACTGTTTAAAATTTTTGATTTATTTTGATAAATAAGTATGTGTGATTGTAGTTTTTCAATTTTATTTTAATTTTAATAGAAATTTGTATGAATAAACTTCAATACAAATTTATTGAAAGAGAAATTTTGTTTTTTCTGTTCCCGTACTTTTTACAAGTACGAAGAGAAAATTCATTAATTCTCTTTAGCCAGAAAAGTTCTGGAACAAAGCTAACCCAATAAGCATTTTTGCTGGAATTCAAGTGTAAATCAAATTGAATTCCAGTCAAACATTCAAATTTCAAGGGTTGAAATACACTTGCATTACACTTTAATTCAATAGCATTCTCCAGTGAAAAGGAAACTTGAATTCAAGTCGAACATTACAGTATTATTACACTTTAATTCAAGGCTTGAATTAAATTATAATTCAAATAGAAAAAATGCTTGAATTCCATCTTTGAAATACAGCTTAATTTAAACCTTTGAAGTATAAGGTAATTCAAGTAAAACAAAACAGTTTTATTCAAGCATTTTTAATGCCATTCTACTAAATTCCTTAATAAAATTAACTTGATTTTTTAATATTTAAATTATTTCAACATAGGTATTTATTTTTTCATATATTTATGTAACACAAAATTATGTTAACAACAAAATATTACTATTAAACATTAAAGAAAAAAATATGTAAATTTAAATATTAAAATGTTTAATAAATTAACATAAAATAACGTACTGATATACATACATGTATGTAAAATAATCTTTTAATTGTTTGCAAATATTAATTATAAGTAAAAATTGGTTAACGCAGTTAAAATAGAATAGGCCAATGTAAAATAAAGTTAGAAACATTTAGAATATATTACAACAAATTAAAATGATTTCTTTGTTTTTTGCCGTGTCGATTTTTTGCTTGCTGGAAAAACATTATAACTACTTTTTCAAATTCTGATTCGCTGTGATCGGCAAATTTTTGGCGGTACGCAACTGAAATATTTGTAAATTTAGTCGAAAAATCCCACATCTAAAATATCAAATTTAAATAAATACCTTTAACTGCTAACATAGTTGAAAAATTTTTTATCTCCATTTTATCTTTGGAACCTTGCCAACAAAACTGTTTAGCAACATCATCTTTAATAAATAACCGCCAACAATTTTTAATAAATTTCACGGAATTTCCGCTAGTTTTTTCTTTAAACTCAGTCACCTGTAAAATATTATAATTAATTAATTTGTAAGTTATATCCTACTGATTCTGGTATACTAGTTTCTCAAAATTTTCTTCCGAATCTTGAATTTTTGCCTCAAACTTAATAAAATCTTCTTTTATTGCATATGGAGTATTAGGCAAAATGTTTGTTGTTTTTGAAAAACGTATTGAGTTTGAATTATTTTGCAGTAGTTTTATTTCTTCCAACAGTCTTTGTAAAAGTCTCGTGTTAGTATCTATTTTTTCTTTAAGCTCTTGAATGTCTGAAACAAAATAAAATCTATTAAATCATATCATCATTACTTTTATTTATAAAGATATTTACCTTTTTTTGTTGCAAGTTCAACAATTTGACTCTCTTTTGGACGCGAAAACTGATCATTAAAATCCATCTATTGTATTAATGAGAGGGATGAAAAGGAATGCGTTTTTTTCAAGGTTTTCAAACATTACTATTTTATTTTCAATAAATGTGGAGCAGTGTTCAACCATTGCATTGTTTACTTGGAAATGATCAGTAGATTTTATATTTAAAAGGCCAGATGCTATTGGGTAGTTGAAATAATTATTAAGATTTAGTATTTCATGAGATTTTACAATAGTTTTATTTCCTTTAATTATAGAATGTATCATAAAAAATTTATTTCCGATACTATATATATTGTTTGGCCGATTTGTGGAAAATATCATTCCGTTTTTATAAATGTTTTTTTTACTTTTTTGGTATTTTAAAGGAACTTTAAGATTTTCTTCCAATTGCAACAAATTTTCTTCTACAATTCGTTTATAGAGTTGACTGCCAATCTGATGATGTTTTCTCAATTTCTTTTTTACTTGTTGTAAGTAGTTTTCAAATGGGAAGGCGCTAAATGAACCTAAATCACCATAATTTTCTACATCATCACATAAATGCAGTAAACAGTGAAAATTGAAAGTGAGTAAACTTTCATCAAAAAATGTTGGAATTTGATTTAAAAATTCCTTCAGCATGTTATAAGCACAGTTTCTGTTTGTTAAGCAAAGTTGTTTGTCCAATAAAATCCTTATAGATAAACTTAATAACAAAAAATGGTTATATTGAGACGGCTCCAAAATATCTTTCAACACAAAAACACCGGTGTATAATAAAAATTGTCTATATTCTGTTGCTTTATACCGTTCAAGTTCATTAAATGGGCGAGGCTTCCTTGAAAATTCTTTAGGAATTTGATTTTTTAAGAAAAGAAGTCTTGACTCTAAAGATTTGATTTTGTTGGTATTCATGCAATAATTTGTATTTCTTTTCTTGATCCAATTTAATAACATCGTTTTTGTGACACCTAAGCAGACGACGTGCATGTAGTCATTTGGAAAGTTTTTTACCATATCTATGTCCAATTTTTCTATTTCCAAATTTTCCATGCAATTGTGGTGGTTTGGATCCACTCTCAACCTGAAATCCTCATCAGTACGTAGACGGTGATCTTCCAGTTTATAAATCATTTTGTGGTTTACATAGGAACCCTTTTGAGTACATTTTGGGCAGCTGTGATATCCCGTATGTCCTTTTATTCCAATCAGGAATGCACGGGCAGGAGCATCACAAATAAAAGCTCTACATTTTACTTGGTATGTAATTCCCTGAAATCTCACCCCATTTAGCTCAATTTCTTTAATTTCTTTAGAAAATTTTTGCATTAACATGTCAGATGTTGGAGGTTTTCGATATCCGCAAAAGGCTGCTACAGCATATACGTCTTTATAGCCATGAATATTTACCAAAATTGGCCAAATTTGGCTGTTGGAGCTTTTTGAAAGGGGTAATCCGTCAATATTGATGTTTAATTCAAGATTTTGGGGAGCTGACTTGTTTTTAAGTAGAAAATTTAACAGAGTATCTCTTACACCGTAAAACATTAACTCCCCTGTACCAATTTTTTCGACCACTGAGGCTTTTGGTGTATGTTTTAAAGAACGTGAGTCGGATGGTAAGCCATCAACATGATCTTTTAGAATATACAAAAGGTTATTTACTGCAATATTCGATATATTAAAGAATATTGCCCATTTAGCTAAATTAATTTTCAATTCATTACTTCGTTGACCAATTTGATTGTTGACGGTGTTGTCTTGAAAAATCGTTTCATTTTGAGGTATATTACTTACATTTTGATTAACTTGCAAATTTTAAGTCGAGTCGTTGCCTTGCGAGCGTTCAGTAAACAATGCAACAATTTTTTCTGCATTTAATTTATTTTTTCTTACCATGGCACTTACTATAATTTTTGATTGAAACTTTCAACGGTGTATTTTTTAATCTATATTTTCTTACTATATTTTATTAATTATTTTTTGATTTCACGGTTTAAATCTTGAAAATCACAAAATTACCAATTTTTTTTTGACAATAAAAATTAAGTTTGAATAAAACTTTAAAATAGTTCAAACATTTTTTTACTTGAAAAATATTTGAGAAATAAGCTGGAATTCAAGTTGAATTCCAATTAAAACACAAGCACTTGAATTTTAATGTTTTGAGTGCTTATTGGGAATATTACGATTAAAATTTATTAAATGCTGCCATCTTTCGAAAAGGAAAATTGAGCAGTATTACCAAACCTTTGTGAAATAATAGTGTTTTGAGCCTCTTTATCCCTATCTATCATTTCACTATCTTCTGCCTGATAGTATTCCAAAGAGGTTGCTTGTTAAATTTTTTTTCGGAATTCATTGTTGTTGATTGTTTATTATTGCTTTTCTCTTGTTGTTGATTATTCTTAAATTGTTGTAGGGTTTTTGTGGTTTGTTGTTTAATCTGTGTCTTTGTTGGGTGTGTTTTTGTTGATGTTATTGTAGGTTTCTTGGTCGCTGCTATAATTTTTGTAACTTGTGATGTTGATGTTTTTTCCTGCGGTTGTAAGGATGCCAAAGTGGAGCGAGAATTGTTTTCGATTTGGTTTTTATCTGATGTGTCAGAATTATCTGCAGTTGTTTTAATACTTTGTTGGCTACTGCCTTTATTGTTCTGTAAAACTTGAGAAAAGGTTGGATTTTATTTTCGGAAGGGTTTGATAGTGTGTATAGATGGAATAGCATTAAATGTCTTCCAGGCTTCACGAGCAGTGCATCTGCGATCAGCTTTTATTTTGTTTAAGGATTTGTGTTTTAAACAACTAGGACAATTGTTATCGTAAGAAGTGTGATTATCAGTTTCGCAGTTTAGGCAATATTTTCTAATACAATTTTCGTGTGGATGTAGAAATCCGCATTCCCTGCTCATTTCTATTTTTTACAATGCTTTCTCGTGTGCCCGACCCCTTGGCAATTTATGCATCTCATCGGGTTAGATATATACTCCTCAACGCGAACACGTTTCCAACCTAATTTGATTGTTTCAGGTCGTCGAATTAGATCAAAGGTAAGTATTAATGCAACTGTAGCAACAAATTTGTCTTTTTGAGTTCCATCTCTTTTAGTTATTTTTCTAACTTCCATGACCTTTTGGAAGGCTAGTGTCTGGAATATTTCTTCCTCAAAAATTTCAATAATTTTTTTAGAGAATATTCTACCTTGACTTGAATTTAAGTATTTATGCATTTTTATTTCGACTGGAACCATATCAATGTGTTTCGCTTTCAAAAATTTCTGTGCCGCTTTTCATCTCATTTACCTCCATATCGAGCCCCTTTCGCACAAAAGACGTAAACGACAAAAACTAAATTTTACAGGACAGCATTTTTTTTAATTATCTTCGAAGTAAGACATAGCATTACTGCAAAACTCCGTTAATATATATTATTATATCTAAACTATAAGATGCAATTTGTTTCGATTTTATATTTACGCTATTTCCGATTTTTATGTCGCTTACGTCTTTTTTGCCGAGACAAATTTTTATTATATAAACAAAGTTGAGGCGGTTACGTCTAAATTGTCTGTCTAAAAAAAATAATTTTTTGTGTATATCTTCATATAATTTGTATATATCTGAAATTTAAGAGTGTAATAAATATTTTTTATAAGATTTTAAGATGATCTAGCGATATCCGTTGTCAGTCTGTTTAATGAAAACCTGATAGGTTCCGAACGTTAGGAGCTAGAGCGATGAAATTCTCCAAAAATGCTCATTGATGACAAATATTGTTTGGTGTTAGAATATACTTTTTAGTTTGCAGTCATTTTATTAGTACAGTTTTATTTTGGGTTACATTTTGTTCTCTGCTGCTTTACCAATACAAATTAATGTGTAACAGTATGTGTATGGGCTGCACTGCTTTATGACCATAGCTGACTTAAAAATATCATATAAAAATATATAGCAACGAAATTTGATGTATGATGTTGTTTTAGGATGGGTTCATATGTCCCTCATATATAATATAAGTTTACAGTTAACAAATCTTTCAAAAATTAAGAAAGTATGAGAAAATTCTACAAAAATGATTTGTTTTTGAAACTAACCACCCGTTTAAATTATATAGACCTCGGTCCACAATTGACCAAATCCCTCGTTAAAGGCCGTATTCTGAAAATCACCCAGATGTCCACATAATATCCATACATGGTAGTACAATTCGCCATATATCGAATAAATAAGTAAATTCTGGTAGTATCGATTCATTAAGATTTCATATATAGGTCCGCCTTTCGAAATCCACAAACTTACAACCAAATATAAGAGTATAACCAACTCTTATATTTGTATTTATGTTATTACTCTGGTAATTAAAATGAACTAATAAACTAATAACTTATAAAAAGTTATATAAAATTATAAATTTCAGCAAATAAATTGCAATGGCATAGTGATAATTACATGAATTTATAACAATTATACTCAGATATGTGGCATTTCATTCACAAACAAATTTAATACGTTAATTTGTACAAAATTTTTCTATAAATTTAATATAATTTAAAAGAAAATTTAGACGTAACCGACACCTTGCTGTTACAAAATTCATAAACAGAAAATAAATGTGTACTTGCGACTTTTTTCTTTCTCTTGTAAAGTTGAAACTATTGGATCTATAGCTATGAAATTTTCAGAGATGATGCTAATAGACCTAAATTATAGATTTCTATAAAAAAACGAAAATCGAAAATCATGTCGCTTACGTCCATTTTGCAAAAAGGGCTCGATATAATCGGAGCTAATGTAGTTTAAACTTTTTTCAATTTGGAAAATATTGTATGACGCTAGTGGTTTGATTGATGTTTCTGGTGAATCAGAACTTTTGGCTGTTGCAACGAGGTATGTGTTCCTCAGACTGTATAACACAAGTAAGAGGCATAAAATCTTTATCTCGAAAACGTTTATTATTGCTGTTGGTGGTTTTGTTGATAGAGGAATCAAGATCCATGAATCTATTGTAGTTCGGGGGATGAACCCCGTTCATGGTAAATTTCAAGTACTATTTATTGGTATTTAATTAATGATAATTTCACAAATTGAAAGTTTATGAATAAGAATTAAATTAAACAAGTTAGAGTGCTATATTCGGCTGAGCCGAATCTTCAATACCCTCCACCAGCTGCTTTTATATTAATACTTTTCTAATTGATCAAATATTTGTAGAAAAAAGTTTTCTCATATCTTAAATAGAAAAATCCGTAGATTCAAACAGCTCAAATCTATTACAAATCCAAGATTTATTGAACATTACCAACGCTTGGCGATTTTTATTAATTTGCATGTATGCATGTGTGTGAAAGATTTAAGGATTATCAAAATACATATATATAATTTTGTTCTACACAAATTGATAATGCAACTAGTTAAATACGGTTTTAGGGGCAGGACCTAGTATGGGAGATATGACCAATTATAGACCGATCGTAAAAAATTCTTTAAGCAAAACTTCTGGAAATGAAAGCTATATTTCAGTAAAATTTTGTATCTATATCGTAATTTAGTAATAAGTAATGTGTGTTATGAACCGATCGTGCAAAAATCTTGAAATAGAATTTTTGTATCAATAGCTTTATTTGGTAATGAGTAATGTGCATTTAAGAGATTTTCGAAAGAGGACCTTGTGTATATAAAAACAAAATTTCAAAATTCTGTATGTATATCATTATTTGGTAATTAATATTGTACATTTAAGTAATTTTCTGGAGGGGGCCTAGTATGAGAGCTATGACCAAGTATGGACCGATCGTAAAACAATTTTATAGTGTAATTTATGTATATAAGAGCAATATTTGTGCTAAATGTATGGATATCAATATTTTGTAATGAGTTATGTGCGTTTATGTGATTTTCGGGAGGGAACCTTGCATGGGAGCTATGACCAAGGATGGACCGATGGGAAAAAAATTCCACAGTAATATTTCTGTGCATTTGAGCAATACTTGTACCAAATTTTATATGGATATCTTAATTTAGTAATAGTTATGCGCGTTTAAGTGATTTTCTGGAAGCGACCTTGTATGGGAGCTATGACCAATTATGAACCCCTCGGAAAAAAATGTCACAGTAATATATCTGTATATGTGAGCAATACCTGTACCAAATTTTATGTATATATCTTAATTTAGTAATGGGTTATGTACGTTTAAGTGATTTTCGGGAGGGGACCTTGAGTGGGAGCTATGACCAGTTATAAACCGATCGGAAAAAAAAATTTACAGTAACATTTTTGTGCATATGAGCAATACCTGTACCAAATTTTATATAGATATCTTAATTTGTTAATGAGTTATGTGCGTTTAAGTGATTTTCGGGAGGGGACCGTGTATGGGACCGATCAGAAAAAAAATTTCTCAGTAATATTTCTGTATGTGAGAGTAATACATGTACCAAATTTTATATGGATATCTTAATTTTGTAATGAGTTATGCGCGTTTAAGTGATTTTAGGGATAGGACCTTGTATGGGAGCTATGACCAATAATGGACCGATCGGAAAAAAAATTCACAATAATATTTCTGTGCACATGAGTAATACTTGTACCAAATTGTATATGGATGTATTATGTTAGTAATGAGTTATGCGCGTTTAAGTGATTTTCGGGAGGGGACCTTGTATGGGAGCTATGACCAATTACGGACCGATGGAAAAAAAAATGTCAAAGTAATACTTCTGTA
This sequence comes from Lucilia sericata, assembly GCF_015586225.1. Lineage (NCBI taxonomy): Eukaryota > Metazoa > Arthropoda > Insecta > Diptera > Calliphoridae > Lucilia > Lucilia sericata. Next base: position 148,381 of record NW_023995064.1, on the reverse strand, counting down.
TGTGAGGGCAATACTTGTACCAAATTTTATATAGATAACTTGATTTAGAAATGAATTATGTGCGTTTAAGTTATTTTCGGGAGGGGACCTTGTATGGGAGCTATGTCCAATTATGGACCGATCCAGAAAATTTTTCTCTGAATGATTTCTATTGACATAAGATTTTAATTTGTAAAATTTTGTAAAGATTTCGACATTGTGACGGAAGTTATTAATAAAAAACCCATTTTCCGGGAATATGTACTTTTGTATGGGAGGTATATGAAATTGTGGACCGATTCAGGCAATTTTCAGCGGGAATCAAGCTCTTGTATAGAAACGAATGTATGCTGATTTTCATGGAATTATCATTCACAGTTTTCGAGAAAATTACATCAGAATGTGTAAAAAATGCTAATTTTTTTCGAGGTTGTTTCAAATTTTGATTCATAACTTTTCCCGGTGTGAACCGATTTTGCTCATTTTCAATACCAAACTGCCTAGGACAATAATAAATATTTTGGGTGATTTTCGTTAATTTTTGTTGCTTCGTGTTAACGTGAGAATGTTTTATACAGACAGACAGACAGACGGACGGACGGACGGACAGACGGACATAGCTAAATCGACTCAGAATTTCACAAGGTCCAAGAATATATATACTTTGTTGGGTCTCAGATGAATATTTCTTGGTGTTACACACGGAATGACAAAGTTATATATACCCTCTATCACCACTGATGGTGGTGGAGGGTATAAAAAGAGAAAATAAAAAGACGTGTAGTTTAATTCCTAAGAGTATTCTCTTGAAACATAAACAATATTCTCAGTAGAAAACACCGCTATAAATTGACTTTACTCGGCAATTGCCTGTTTAAGACTGAAATATTTTTTTTATATTTTTGGAAATGTTATTAACATACATATCTTTAATCTTAGGGGGTGACTGACTCAACTTTTTTTCGACAAACCCTAGAGTACAGTTATGAAATTCGACATATAGGAACGGAAATCTTCCTACGGAGTATTTCGTGAGGAATGTGTTGGTAACTCACCCTAAACCCCATTTAAGGCCCCCTTGAGATAATTACTGGCATAAAAATGCGCGTACAGCGATGATATTCGATGTAAACAATTTTTATATGAACCAAAATCGGAATACAAAGTGTTATGAGAATTGGCAAATAATTGATCGTACCCCTCATATAAGGACCTCTTCAGAAAATTTGATGAGGTGAATTCAGAAAATTACGAGTACATCAATGAAAATCGACATAAACAAATTTATACTTCTTTATAGTTCTTCATATTGAATTTTATGTGGATTGATCTCTAACTGACCCTAGGTTCTTTTCAGGAAAGGGGTTTACTTATTAAAATACGAGTTTTCCTTAGTTAAATATTCAAGTATAGCGATGAAATTTGTCATAAACAAGTTCTATATAAACAAAATCTATGTATAAAATTTTATGAGTATCGGTTCCTTCAGAAAATTACTCTTATGCTCATAACTGAATTGAAAATACGAGTAGAACGACGAAATTCGTAACAAATAAGTATTATACGAATCAAAACCTTTCTATAACATTTTACGACAATCGGTCCATAATTGACCCTACCGCCCATATATGTATGTTCACAGCTTAAAAATTGAACAAAAATATTTTGTTTTAAAAATTTATATTTTGTTAATTCAAAAGAGCTCGGTCCATAATTGACTTAAGCCATATTTCAAATATCACCCTGATATTTCTTTCCTTTTACGCATACGGTTTGATGGTTGGTATATTAGACTCGGCACTGCCGAATATAACAATTTCACTTGTTTTTATTAAAAAAGTAGTGTCACTTTTTCTTTTCGAACATAGTAATATTCGAGCTGTTAAGGATGACCCTAAGTATATGTACCTATGTAAAATTGGCGGAATAGGTCCACGACTTCATATACCTCCCATACAAATGTACATATTCCCGGAAAATGAGTTTATTGTTAATAACTTTCGTTAGAAAGTCAATATCTTTACAAAATTTTGCACATTAAAGTTTTATGTCAAAAGAATTCATACAGAAGAAAAATTTTCGGGATCAGTCCATAATTGGTCCTAGCTCCCATACAAGGTCCCCTCCCGAAAATCACTTAAACACACATAAATCATTATTAAATTAAGATATCCACACAAGATTTGGCACAAATGTTATTTTTGTGCACAAAAATGTTATTTTAAAATTTATTCACGATTTGGTCATAGCTCCCATACAAGGTCCCCTCCCGAAAATCACTTAAACGCACATAAATCATTATTAAATTAAAATATCCATACGAGATTTGGTACAAATATTTGTTTTATATACAGAAATGTTACTGTAGATGTTTTTTTCGGATCGGTCCATAATTGGTCCTAGCTCCCATACAAGATCCCCTCCCGAAAATCACTTAAACACACATAACTTATTACCAAATAATGAAATCCATACAAAATTTGACACAAATGTTACCTTTGTACTCAAAAATGTTATTTTAAAATTTATTCACGATCGGTCCATATTTGGCCATAGCTCCCATACAAGTTCCCCTCTCGAAAATCACTTAAACGCATATAAATCATTATTATTAAATTAAGATATCCATACAAGATTTGGCACAATTATTTCTTTTATATACCAAAATGTTACTGTAGATTTTTCTTCGGATCGGTTCATATTTGGTCGTAGCTCCCATACAAGGTCCCCTTCAGAAAAACACTTAAACGCATATAACTCATTACCAAATTATGATATCCATACAAAATTTGGCACAAATGTTACTTTTATACTCAAAAATTTTATTTTGAACAAAAATATTTTGTTTTAAAAATTAATATTTTGTTAATTCAAAAGTGCTCGGTCCATAATTGACTTAAGCCATATTTCAAATATCACCCTGATATTTCTTTCCTTTTACGCATACGGTTTGATGGTTGGTATATTAGATTCGGCACTGCCGAATATAACAATCTCACTTGTTTTTATTAAAAAAGTAGTGTCACTACTTCACGATCGGTCCATATTTGGTCATAGCTTCCATACAAGATCCCCTCCCGAAAATCACTTCAATGCACATTACTCATTACTTAATTAAGCTATCCATAAAATATTTCGCACAAATATTGGTTTTATATACAGAAATATTACTGTATTTTTTTCGGATCGATCCACCATTGGTCATAGCTCCCATACAAGATCCCCTTCAGAAAAACAGTTAAATGCATATAACTCATTACCAAACAATGATATCCATACAAAATTTGGCAGAAATATTACTTTTGTAATTTAATATTGTATTTTAAAATTTATTTAGATCGGTACATATTTTGCTTTTATATACAGAAATGTAGCTGGAAAATTTTTTTAAGATCGGTCTACAATTGGTCTGATCTCCCATACTAGGTCACTTCTCGAAAATCAATTTAACCGTATTTAACTAGTTGCGTTATCTTTAGTAAAATTAGTTTAGTATAAACACTTTGTGTACAACAATATATTTGTATTTCCTTAAACCTTTCACACACATACAAATTATTAATTATCGCTAAAGCATATTTAAGGGCGCAATATAAATATAAAAGAAAATGGTGTTTGTAATATTCAATAAATCTTGCATTTATAGCAAAAAATATTAATATAAAAGTAGCTGGTAGAGGGTATTTAAGATTCGGCTCAGCCGAATATGGCACTCTGCCTTTTTTTAAAATAAATTAACGATTTATCTATAAATAGAAAAATGAATGTGTGTTTGTATATTTGTATGTTTATATGTTTGTATATTTGAAGTTTATAGACTACTAAACGGCTGAACCGATTTTCGCAGTGTATTCCTCTATGTCTGGAAGAGGTTATATGCTACTTTTTATTTTGAAATTTTAAGTGGGCGAGGAGCCACGGCCCTATTAAGAAAATATTAAAGTTATCTGTGATAATATAACAGAGTACTCAAATTTTATCGGAGCCACTTTTTTTTATGTATTTATTTATTTATTATTATTTATTGGAAAGCCTATGCACAAGACTTGTAGTCTTATATTGCAGCATAAGAGTTAGTTATCATATTGCAGTAGCAAAAAATACAAAATTATTACAAAAATTAATTTAAATAAAAACAAGTTGACAATATAAAATACAAAATTACATATAAATATTAATTTGATATCAATTTGAAAATTGTTGTAAAATTAACTTTTTAAAGGTTAAAGCGTTACTTGTGGTTTGCACGCGATTAGGTAGAATGTTCCAAATGCGGATAGCGTTGATATAGAACTGCCATTCTGAAATTTGGCTGTTGTATTGTCTTTTACCCCTGTTTGACCTTGAAAACTGTATACGTCTGTAAAGGTGTTCAGGTTGCTGGTTATATATTATTTTATGTAACATTATTGACACTTTGGTATTCAACAGATTTTTAAGTGGCATTCCAAAAATTTGTCGGGAAAACGGTGATATACTAGTACGGCCTTTTAAATTAAAAATATATCGGGTGATATTATTGAAAATTACTTTAAGTTTTGAAAAGCTAATTGTGTCACAACTAGCAAAAAGTTCACAACCATATAATAATGTAGGCATGAGGTATGTTTTGGCAAGAAGCATTCTTATTTTAAGTGGTGTAAAGTATTGTGTTCTCCAGAGAGTTCTGAGCATAGCGTACGTGCGACCGCATGCATATATAATATGATCCTTCCAGTTGAGATTATTATTTAATGTAATACCAAGGTTTTTAGTAGATCTTGCAAAGTTTATACATTCGTTATTTAATTTAATTAGTGGCAAAGGTCCTGTTATTGTTGATCTCTTTGTAAAGACTATACAATTGGATTTATTTGGGTTAACACTGAGTCCATTTGCTGTGGCCCAAATATATATTCGATGCAGATCTTCGTTAAGTTTTAAGATACAATCATCAACACATGTTAATTTACAGCTAATATATATCTGGACATCATCTGCGTACATCCTGTTTTTGCAATGTTTAATTTGGTCAGGCAAATCGTTTGCATACAGGGAGAGAGTGGCTTGGCACCTCCTATATGAATTAAATACAAAATTTCGCATATCTGGTAAACAATTAGATTATTACAATTTTTCATAGATTACATTAAAATCTTAATTAACGTTCGGGAAAATTGGCGAACTTGCAATAATTTGCGTGGGATCTCTCATATGTAACAAATTGTATATGTGGAAAACTATTGTAGTTAGAATCTTCAAAATCGTTAATTGATTTTTTATTTATATTGCTTTTAGGGTAGCAAAGCACACTGGGTATAGCTAGTGTAAAAATAAAACGTATGAACACAATTTACAACCAATAGACTTAATTTGAATTTAAACTTTTATTTTTTTCAGAATATTAAACGAAGAAAAGGTTACATAAAGAATAGACCAATCGTTGTGAAAGGAATAAGGAATCGTAAATAGATCAACTTGTAAACTCCAGGAATAATAAAAATACTTTTCAGTTTATCTAGTATGTATACAATTCAATGATTCACTATTATGCATGAAATGTATATACGTTTTTTTGTAAATCGGTCTTGTATACATATTTAGGATTTAATTTTTTCTTGAGATGTAATAAAAATAATTATAATCCTATATAAATACGAGTTTTATTTATAGTTCTTGTCATAATAAAATTATTTATATTTTTGTGTTTTTTTCTAAAAAAAAGTTGTACTGTTCAAAATATTATTATTATAGAGGAATTGTAATTTAAAAGATTTTTCCCATAGTCACCGATTTGCTTAAAATTTTGTAAAAACGTAAAGGAAGTTCCATGAGAGTGAAAACTGACCATTTTTCATTTAAAATTTTAAAACTGTGGCAACCCTATAGCTTTAAAAGTGCTTAAAAATTTCGTAAACAGTGCCATAACTTTTTACATGTTAAAGATAATTAAAACATAAAATTTTTGACCAGGAAAAAAAGTCTGACTTCAATTTCCGTGCTCTGTTATTGGCCTCTAAATCTTTAGCACCGTTCCTGTCAGGCACTTTTTGAGCCTTGTATATTTTTAAACCTGCATTAGCTTTAACTTTTCGTATCAAATAGTCCAAGCGCTGAGCTAACCGGGTTGCTTTCCCTCCGGATGTAATGGGTGTTTTTTTTTAAATGCTTTCTATTTTTTGGCTTTAGAACATATACCGGCGTATAGAGAGGCAGATGAAAAAAATCACCACTACACTTGGTATTTTTTCAATGAAATTGCACTGAAAAAATATTTGGCTATTTACAATTTTGAAGATTAAATTGCATTACTATGAAATGGGAATATTTATAAACAAAATATATTCAATGGACATAAAAATGTACAAAAAAAAAAGTATTAAATAAGAATTATCTTATTTACTTTCACTGTTATGTATTCTAGAAAATTATTTAGGGTGTAGGTTGTTTTTGTAAATTATGCTCTTGTTTTTGAAGTTTGGTTTTTGTTTTTTCAAATTGCGTTTGCAATTTCTGAAACAAAGCGACATCAACCTACAGTTCTTAGGCAGTGATTTAAAGATGCTTTTAGTTTCTGGGTATTGTGCTTTGATGTCCAGCCATATAATATTATTCCATGTTGGATGATCCCATAGACTAGAGCTTTACAAATACCTGGGGCAGTTTCGATATGTGGACCTTTCTTCCTTGAGCATATCACTTTTAGCAAATTGTTAATTTTACTTAATTTTAATAGTAGATTTTTAATACGCTCGTTCTATGATTGAGTATTATTTATTACTATATTTTGAGGTCTACATAGTCTTTTTCTACAAACATGCAGAACTTCTGACTTACTGATTGGAATGAGTGCACCTTGTATAACTGCCCATTGTTGAAGTCTGTTGTTGAATACTGATAAAGTTGATTTGACGTTTTCAGATGTACCAGAGGCGATTGCAAATATGTTATCAGCATAGATACCGACATAGTCAATACCATTAATATTTTCTATTGATTTAGCCAATGAATTTGCATATACGACAAACATTACAACAGACAGGGGAGATCCCTGTGGAACACCGTCATTTCGGAGTAGAAACTATCTACCTTTACTATTACTCTCCGATTAGTCTGAAATGATCTTATAAGCCGTAGCATTTGAGATGGTATACACCATTCATTAAGTTGCTTGAGGATTGATGTGAACACTACCCGATCGATGGCTTTCTCTATATCTTCAGATAGTAATGCGCTGTGTAGGTTTTTCGATAGATTCTGTCTTAGGGTTTCTTCCAGTTGGTGGCACAAAGTATGAACGCCTCTTTGGCAAAAAAGCATGCTGTGTGTTTGAGATGGATTTTTTTGTAAATTCCCGAAATCTTACGGCAAGAATTTTTTTCTAATATTTTCGACATTACTGGAATTAAAGAAATGGACCTGTAACCTTCTATGTTATTGGGATTTTTTCCTTGTTTAGGTATTGGAGATAATACGGCGACTTTCCAATCATGTGGATAGATTCCAGTACGGTGTATTTTATTATATGGGCTGCATAGACGTTGCTTAAAAATATATGGTGAGTTTTTAATCATGTTATAAGTGATTTTTTTCAATTGACGGTGTAGTTCCTTTTACGTTTTGTAAAATGTTGTCCAGATCATGTTTTGTGATATCTCTAGCTAAAAACGGAAAAGAATTTGCCTGTGAATCACTAATGATGTACATTTGTTTTTCCGTTACGATTTCGGAATTTAAATTACCGTCTGAGCTGATGGGAGTCCGGTGCTGAGCAAATTTGTTGGCAATAGATTTAGGATGTTGTATAACTGTGTCTTCATGATAAATCACTGGAAAATTTTTTGTTTTGTCAGATCTTATGTTTTTTATCTTTGCCCATAGTACTTTAATATCCATCATAGGATTAAGGCTATTCACAAAATTTGTCCAAGTACGGCGTTTTGCCGTTTTGCATTCGCGTTTTACTTTAGCACAGGCTTTTCGAAAGTTGACACCGTTAATTATGTTTCTATTCCTCCTAAATGTATTCCACGCCTTTTGTTTGATTCTAGTGAGTTTTTCAATTTCAGAATTAAACCAAATTGGATTATTTTTAAACTGGGGCTTGCGAGAACTCGGTATTGATTCATTCGCAGATTTTCTTAGAATTCGTTTAAGTTGTGCTGCCTCTTTATTAACGTAAACGGATTCAACAAAGTCATTGATTACATTAGAAACTTTATTTTTAAAACTTGGCCAATGTGCATGAAGATCCATAAATCTGGATACAAAGCGTTTTTCAATTGTGTAAGTACCGTTTGCAATTATAATGGGAAAGTGATCCTCAACTTCGGGTAGTGGAAGCGTTTTCCATTCTAAACAAACAGTTAGATCGATACTTGCCATTGTTGCATCAACGGCTGTTAATGTGTGCCTAGTATTATAAAGTGTAGGAGATCCGTTATTTAGTATTACTAGATTTCGATCATCGGAAAATTGTTCCAAAATTGCGCCATTCGGTGAAATATATTGTCCACAATGGATTTTGTGAATTAAAGTCACCTAAAATAATGTGATATCCGCTGCCAGAAGTGTTTACAAAATCAAGATCGGTTGTGGTAATATTAATATCCATCTCCTTATATACATTTGTAATGTGCAAATCTTTTGTGCCATTAATTGTAATTGTCTGGAAAAAAATGTTACCCATAGATTTACAGTCAAATTCGTTTATAACGAACTCTGCGGGACCAGTCAAATTTGTTCGTTATAAGCGAAGTTCGTAATAAGACAGGTGAAGTTTTTGTAGTTCCAAAAATAAAGTGTCATTTTACGAAATTTTAAGAATATGATTTATAAATTTATTTAATATTCTTTACAAAAAAACACCATTGATTTTATTTGTTCATATTTTTCTTAACAAATTTAATTTTTTTTAACAAAGCAAAATATATCTTTATGATTTCAACACATAATTTTGAAGTTCGTTATGAAAAAGGAAAATTGTATTGAGGGACTGAAAAAGTAGTTCGTTTTATACGAGGATTCGTAATAACCGAGTTCTTTATAAAAGATGTTTTTTGTATAAAAAAGTTACCAAAATAGCAGGACTTGAAAACTTGTTCGTAATAATCGAGAATTCGTTATAACCGAGTTCATTATAAGCGAGTTTGACTGTACTATGTTGAGTAGCATTGATAGATTTGCTAATTGTAATCTTTATTATGGTGGAATATATTGTAGCCAGGTATATGTAACATTTGCTTATTTTTGTCAACTATATGTGTTTCCTGAAGGGCAATGATGTTGGGTCTGTGTTTTGCTATGATGACTTCTAGAGCATATTTGTGTGAGAAAAAACCTTGTATGTTCCACTGTAATATATTAATATTTTAACCAATAACCATACTTAATATTACGATTAAAATTTATTAAATGCTGCCATCTTCCGAAAAGGAAAATTGAGCAGTATTGTGTTTTTGTTGATGTTATTGTAGGTTTCTTGGTCGCTGCTATAATTTTTGTTTTTTCCTGCGGTTGTAAGGATGCCGAAGTGGAGCGAGAATTGTTTTCGATTTGGTTTTTATCTGATGTGTCAGAATTATCTGCTGTTGTTTTAATATCTTGCAGCGTTTAAATATGCAGCAATAGCACAAGATTTCTTTTGTACGACTATGCAATAAATATAAAACTTTAAAATTTTTCCATCACTTTACTACTAGAAATATTTGTTCTGTTTGCATTTTTTGTTAGCAGGCGCAAAATATTTCAAAACAATCAAAGTATATTTTTCTGTTTTAGCAGCGCACAGTGGTATAGGAAAAAAAAAGAGGGAAATAATTCGGTAACTTCTAAACGGTTAATCCGATTTTAATGAAATTTGGTATGCACAAAGAGGAGGTGTTGTCGAGTTTAGGTTTTGAATTTGGACCTTATAGGCCAACCAGGGGCCCGGCGGGGGGGTCCTCAAATTAGGACACCTCGGCTATGTTAAATTTTTAAAACGATCCTATTTCTTCATTTGAGTTCCGATTTAAAAAAATTAAAATTTCGCATTTGAAAATTAAAATTTTAAAATTTTTACCGTCCTTACTTTAGTTTTTTTGATAATAGCGGGTCCAAATATTCCCGATTTTCGCCATTTTTTTTATTCGCTTAACAAGTTAACAAGTTTATATATCAAGCAGTGAAAGAATTATGTAAAAATCATGACTGAGTCCAAAGTTATAGGCATTTTAATTTAAAAAATAAAAAAGGCGATTTTTTTGTCATTTTTTGGGAAAAAAGTATCTTTTTCTTTTTAAGTTATCTAAAAAGTTTCTAAGAAGATGTATATAGAATTTATACTTTTTGGAAAGCTGACTTTACATAAAGTACGATAAATGAAACAAAACCTAAAAATTTTTGATACCGAGGGGACCAGGTCCATCCAAAAACACCCTATTTTTTATGGAAAATTCAATTTTGAGCAAAAATTCTCAAATCGCATAGTCGATATCAAATTATAGTGACCTGTTTTATATGACCCAATATGTTCTTAATCATTTTGTAACGGGTTTCGATAACCCCGCCCCTGGTATGGATATAATAGGCAAAAAACCAAAAAGTCCCATTTTTTGGGATTTTTTAAAACTTTTTTGGGAATTCCGGGATTTCTCATAAGAAAATTCGAAATTTTAATTTAATTTTGGATTTTGAGTAAAAAAATCTACCTAACTGTAAAATTTCATCAAAAAATATTCATAAATAAAATTTTTATTGCAATTTGAAAAAATTGTATCTTCGCAAAAACTGAATAAAAAACATTTTTTAATTTTTTTTAAATAAAGTATTCCGCGAATTTTTTAATTTTCAAAAATTATATACAGTTTTGAAAAATAGACAAAATTACCTTTCCATTGATATATAACATGCCTACCTAATGTTTTTTAAGTGACAAATTAATTAGGGAAAACTCAACATATTTTAGAAAATTTACATAGCACTATTTTTTTTAAATCGGAACTCAAATGAAGAAATAGGATCGTTTTAAAAATTTAACATAGCCGAGGTGTCCTAATTTGAGGACCCCCCGCCGGGCCCCTGTTTGGCCTATAAGGTCCAAATTCAAAACCTAAACTCGACAGCACCTCCTCTTTGTGCATACCAAATTTCATTAAAATCGGATTAACCGTTTAGAAGTTACCGAATTATTTCCCTCTTTTTTTATACCCTCCACCACCATCAGTGGTGATAGAGGGTATATATAACTTTGTCATTCCGTGTGTAACACCAAGAAATATTCATCTGAGACCCTACAAAGTATATATATTCTTGGACCTTATGAAATTCTGAGTCGATTTAGCTATGTCCGTCTGTCCGTCCGTCCGTCCGTCCGTCTGTCTGTCTGTCTGTATAAAACATTCTCACGTTAACACGAAGCAACAAAAATTAACGAAAATCACCCAAAATATTTATTATTGTCCTAGGCAGTTTGGTATTGAAAATGAGCAAAATCGGTTCACACCGGGAAAAGTTATGAATCAAAATTTGAAACAACCTCGAAAAAAATAAGCATTTTTTACACATTCTGATGTAATTTTCTCGAAAACTGTGAATGATAATTCCATGAAAATCAGCATACATTCGTTTCTATACAAGAGCTTGATTCCCGCTGAAAATTGCCTGAATCGGTCCACAATTTCATATACCTCCCATACAAAAGTACATATTCCCGGAAAATGGGTTTTTATTAATAACTTCCGTCACAATGTCGAAATCTTTACAAAATTTTACAAATTAAAATCTTATGTCAATAGAAATCATTCAGAGAAAAATTTTCTGGATCGGTCCATAATTGGACATAGCTCCCATACAAGGTCCCCTCCCGAAAATAACTTAAACGCACATAATTCATTTCTAAATCAAGTTATCTATATAAAATTTGGTACAAGTATTGCCCTCACATACAGAAGTATTACTTTGACATTTTTTTTTCCATCGGTCCATAATTGGTCATAGCTCCCATACAAGGTCCCCTCCCGAAAATCACTTAAACGCGCATAACTCATTACTAACATAATACATCCATATACAATTTGGTACAAGTATTACTCATGTGCACAGAAATATTATTGTGAATTTTTTTTCCGATCGGTCCATTATTGGTCATAGCTCCCATACAAGGTCCTATCCCTAAAATCACTTAAACGCGCATAACTCATTACAAAATTAAGATATCCATATAAAATTTGGTACATGTATTACTCTCACATACAGAAATATTACTGAGAAATTTTTTTTCTGATCGGTCCCATACACGGTCCCCTCCCGAAAATCACTTAAACGCACATAACTCATTAACAAATTAAGATATCTATATAAAATTTGGTACAGGTATTGCTCATATGCACAAAAATATTACTGTGAATTTTTTTTTCCGATCGGTTTATAACTGGTCATAGCTCCCACTCAAGGTCCCCTCCCGAAAATCACTTAAACGTACATAACTCATTACTAAATTAAGATATCCACATAAAATTTGGTACAGGTATTGCTCACATATACAGATATATTACTGTGACATTTTTTTCCGAGGGGTTCATAATTGGTCATAGCTCCCATACAAGGTCCCTTCCAGAAAATCACTTAAACGCGCATAACTATTACTAAATTAAGATATCCATATAAAATTTGGTACAAGTATTGCTCAAATGCACAGAAATATTACTGTGGAATTTTTTTCCTATCGGTCCATCCTTGGTCATAGCTCCCATGCAAGGTTCCCTCCCGAAAATCACATAAACGCACATAACTCATTACAAAATATTGATATCCATACATTTAGCACAAATATTGCTCTTATATACATAAATTACACTATAAAATTGTTTTACGATCGGTCCATACTTGGTCATAGCTCTCATACTAGGCCCCCTCCAGAAAATTACTTAAATGTGCAATATTAATTACCAAATAATGATATAGATACAGAATTTTGAAATTTTGTTTTTATATACACAAGGTCCTCTTTCGAAAATCTCTTAAATGCACATTACTCATTACCAAATAAAGCTATTGATACAAAAATTCTATTTCAAGATTTTTGCACGATCGGTTCATAACACACATTACTTATTACTAAATTACGATATAGATACAAAATTTTACTGAAATATAGCTTTCATTTCCAGAAGTTTTGCTTAAAGAATTTTTTACGATCGGTCTATAATTGGTCATATCTCTCATACTAGGTCCTGCCCCTAAAACCGTATTTAACTAGTTGCATTATCAATTTGTGTAGAACAAAATTATATATATGTATTTTGATAATCCTTAAATCTTTCACACACATGCATACATGCAAATTAATAAAAATCGCCAAGCGTTGGTAATGTTCAATAAATCTTGGAATTGTAATAGATTTGAGCTGTTTGAATCTACGGATTTTTCTATTTAAGATATGAGAAAACTTTTTTCTACAAATATTTGATCAATTAGAAAAGTATTAATATAAAAGCAGCTGGTGGAGGGTATTGAAGATTCGGCTCAGCCGAATATAGCACTCTAACTTGTTTTCCTATACCACTGTGTGTTGTACAAACGCAGAAAACGAATACTGTGAATGTGTGCAGCTAGAAAAGTAATGTTGCAATTTTTATTAGCAATAATATTAAAATGTGAAGATGGTAAAATATTTTTAGTATTATATTGATAAATATGTGTATTTTACTGCAAGTGGTTACTAATATTAGTAAAATTAAACGTTGGTTAATCATGGACCGATCCTCATTAAATTTTGCATAGTGATTTTGGATCCTAAGAAACTTACTTATGTCGAATTTCATCGCTATATTCGTATTTTTTAAACAAGTTATGGCTGTTAAAGCTGCTTTTCGAGAGGCCACTTGTATGGGGGCTATCCGAAAACGAGGACCGATATTGCCCATTTTCAATACCAAACAAACCTTACCTATAAGAAATATTTATGTGAAATTTCAACCCTCTAGCTCTTTCGATTGGGACTCTATCGTGCTTTCAACAGACAGACAGACGGACGGACAGACATGGTTAGATCGTCTTAGAATTTAAAGAGGACCCAGAATATATATACTTTTGTTGGTCTGTGAAAAATATTTCGATGTGTTACAAACGGAATGACAAAATCAATATACCCCCCATCTTTTTTGATGGTGGGTATAAAAAAAGATAAGTAACAGCGAATGGACGCTAATTAAATACACACTTATATATTTTTTTATACCCTCCACCACCATCAGTGGTGATAGAGGGTATATATAACTTTGTCATTCCGTGTGTAACACCAAGAAATATTCATCTGAGACCCAACAAAGTATATATATTCTTGGACCTTATGAAATTCTGAGTCGATTTAGCTATGTCCGTCTGTCCGTCCGTCCGTCCGTCTGTCTGTCTGTCTGTCTGTCTGTCTGTCTGTATAAAACATTCTCACGTTAACACGAAGCAACAAAAATTAACGAAAATCACCCAAAATATTTATTACTGTCCTAGGCAGTTTGGTATTGAAAATGAGCAAAATCGGTTCACACCGGAAAAAGTTATGAATCAAAATTTGAAACAACCTCGAAAAAAATAAGCATTTTTTACACATTCTGATGTAATTTTCTCGAAAACTGTGAATGATAATTCCATGAAAATCAGCATACATTCGTTTCTATACAAGAGCTTGATTCCCGCTGAAAATTGCCTGAATCGGTCCACAATTTCATATACCTCCCATACAAAAGTACATATTCCCGGAAAATGGGTTTTTTATTAATAACTTCCGTCACAATGTCGAAATCTTTACAAAATTTTCTGGATCGGTCCATAATTGGACATAGCTCCCATACAAGGTCCCCTCCCGAAAATAACTTAAACGCACATAATTCATTTCTAAATCAAGTTATCTATATAAAATTTGGTACAAGTATTGCCCTCACATACAGAAGTATTACTTTGACATTTTTTTTTCCATCGGTCCATAATTGGTCATAGCTCCCATACAAGGTCCCCTCCCGAAAATCACTTAAACGCGCATAACTCATTACTAACATAATACATCCATATACAATTTGGTACAAGTATTACTCATGTGCACAGAAATATTATTGTGAATTTTTTTTCCGATCGGTCCATTATTGGTCATAGCTCCCATACAAGGTCCTATCCCTAAAATCACTTAAACGCGCATAACTCATTACAAAATTAAGATATCCATATAAAATTTGGTATATGTATTACTCTCACATACAGAAATATTACTGAGAAATTTTTTTTCTGATCGGTCCCCTCCCGAAAATCACTTAAACGCACATAACTCATTAACAAATTAAGATATCTATATAAAATTTGGTACAGGTATTGCTCATATGCACAAAAATATTACTGTGAATTTTTTTTCCGATCGGTTTATAACTGGTCATAGCTCCCACTCAAGGTCCCCTCCCGAAAATCACTTAAACGTACATAACTCATTACTAAATTAAGATATCCACATAAAATTTGGTACAGGTATTGCTCACATATACAGATATATTACTGTGACATTTTTTTCCGAGGGGTTCATAATTGGTCATAGCTCCCATACAAGGTCCCTTCCAGAAAATCACTTAAACGCGCATAACTATTACTAAATTAAGATATCCATATAAAATTTGGTACAAGTATTGCTCAAATGCACAGAAATATTACTGTGGAATTTTTTTCCTATCGGTCCATCCTTGGTCATAGCTCCCATGCAAGGTTCCCTCCCGAAAATCACATAAACGCACATAACTCATTACAAAATATTGATATCCATACATTTAGCACAAATATTGCTCTTATATACATAAATTACACTATAAAATTGTTTTACGATCGGTCCATACTTGGTCATAGCTCTCATACTAGGCCCCCTCCAGAAAATTACTTAAATGTACAATATTAATTACCAAATAATGATATAGATACAGAATTTTGAAATTTTGTTTTTATATACACAAGGTCCTCTTTCGAAAATCTCTTAAATGCACATTACTCATTACCAAATAAAGCTATTGATACAAAAATTCTATTTCAAGATTTTTGCACGATCGGTTCATAACACACATTACTTATTACTAAATTACGATATAGATACAAAATTTTACTGAAATATAGCTTTCATTTCCAGAAGTTTTGCTTAAAGAATTTTTACGATCGGTCTATAATTGGTCATATCTCCCATACTAGGTCCTGCCCCTAAAACCGTATTTAACTAGTTGCATTATCAATTTGTGTAGAACAAAATTATATATATGTATTTTGATAATCCTTAAATCTTTCACACACATGCATACATGCAAATTAATAAAAATCGCCAAGCGTTGGTAATGTTCAATAAATCTTGGAATTGTAATAGATTTGAGCTGTTTGAATCTACGGATTTTTCTATTTAAGATATGAGAAAACTTTTTTCTACAAATATTTGATCAATTAGAAAAGTATTAATATAAAAGCAGCTGGTGGAGGGTATTGAAGATTCGGCTCAGCCGAATATAGCACTCTAACTTGTTAATATTAAAAATACATTTAAATCAAATAAATTGTCGTTTTTGTTAATTGTAGCAAAACAAAAAGTATAAAAAACAAAAAAATAATAACAACAAAACCTTAAATAAAGTGTAGTGTTTTGTGCATGAATTTCTCTAACTCTCCAATAAGTGAAAGGAGGCTCAGTAGCAATGGAAAAAATGCTTACTTTGTTATGAGCTCTCCATACAACAAAAACAATAATTATGATCCAAAAAATCATAAAAATTATTTAAGTGTAAGTACAACAAACGAGAGATCTCCTCTTTCAAGTGCGCCAACACAAAACAATTGTGTAGATAATAGCGCTAAAGAAAAAATAAATAAACAAACAATAGATTCAAAAACAACAACAAACGAGAGATCTTCTCTCTCAAGTGCGCCAAAACAAGAAAATTGTGTGGAAGATAACGCAAAAGAAAAAATAGAAAAACGAACAACTGATACAATGGTTGATGAAAATAGTAATGCTAATGTGAACAATATCACAAATAGTATCAATAACAATATTAACACTATAAAAACCATAAGGATAAGGAAGGTCACTCAAGCCCAATGTCAAAGAATACTGGTGCCATACCAAAAAACAATCCAAATACATTGAGCTCGCATAAAACGGAAAAGATCCAAACGGGAATGGACCGTTATGTCACTTATACAAAACGTAAGTCCAGCCCTAGGACTTCAAAATTGGAACCAAATCCAAACAGAACAATAGTTGATAGTTTTGATTCTGAGAAAAGAAATTATTACACATATCAACTAAAAAGTGCAAAGGGTTTGGCAGTAGTTACCAAAGGTGTAGACAGTTCTGTACCAACTGATGACATTAAAAAGGCGCTAGAGACTGAAGGTTATGAAGTGAAGTCCATTCACAATATATTTAACAAGGACAAAATTCCTCAACCAATGTTTAGAGTTGAAATTACTTTTAACTCTTCACAATTGAAGAAAAAGGGTGATACTCATCCCATATATAGTTTAAGATATCTTCTTAATCGCAAAATAACTGTAACACAAGAATGAAGTAGAACAATTCCTGCTACTTCAGGAAATTGACGTACTACTCGTCTGTGAAACACACTTTACCCTAAAGAATTGTTTCACTACACTTACGATATAAAACATCCAAGTGGCAGAGCCTGTGGTGGAACAGCCATATTAGTGAGAAAAAATATTACACATTTCCCAATTCCAGAATACAAAAAGGACCATATCCAGGCCACCTCTATAAATATACCTGATAGCAGAGTTACAATATATTGTCCTCCTAGGTATAATATTAATCGAGAGCAGTTTCTCGATTACTTTAAAACTCTTGGACCAAGATTCATAGCAGCTGGTGATTATAATGCAAAACATACATTTTGGGGCTCTCGCCTCATTACTCCCAATGGCAGACAATTGCTAGAAGCAATATCGCATAACATTAATTGACTTTGTTGTAATCAAAAACATAAAACGAGAATTTATTTCAGTGATCCCTTCACTGGACCTCTCGTCAGACCACTAGCCCACAGTTTTAACGTTATTAGAAAACCCAAATAAATTGGAAAACTATTGTTCTTGTTTCCCTAACAAGAAGACGAACTGGTTAAAGTAAAAAATGTATGTCAGCTGACACTTGCAACAAAACATTTCATTGAAAAATGACCATGAAATACAATCCGCTGTCGATATATTTACGGATATCTTACAAGATGCTGTCAAAGTTTCTACACCCCCAGTCACCTTGGGATACTACAATAATTCGAAATGTCCTAGGAACATTGAGTCTCTAATTAAAGAAAAGAGAACACTCAGGCGTCAATGGCAACAATCGCGATCTCCAAACATAAAGGTTAAACTTAATCAGTGCCAAAGAAGACTTCACATCGCCTTAATAAATAATAAGGAATCTAATCTGAGAAATTATCTCAAAAACTTAGACCCTGCTAAGAAAACAGAATACAGTCTCTGGAAAATTGTTAAACATATGCAATGCCTTATTGCATATGAGTCACCCATACGCCTTCAGAATGGTCAATGGGCAAAAAATACGTCAAAAAACTTGAAGCATTCGCCAATCACTTGGAGAATGTGTTTACTGAAAATGATACAGATTCTTCTATTAGTGCTAACATTATAAATAATGTGGTTCCACGCTCAATAAAATTCCGGTTCTCTACCGTGAATAAGACAATCAAAGGTCTAAAGGCAGGAAAATCACCTGGTATAGATAAAATTACAATCACGATGATAAGTAACCTGTCCAATTCAGCACTGAGAATTATTTTGTTCATCTTTAACTCGATGATACGTATTGGATATTTCCCTACCTCATGGAAAGTATCCGAAATTGTTATGATACCAAAACCGAGAAAAGATGTTACTCAAGTGACATCATACCGTCCCATTAGCCTGTTGTCTATATTCTCAAAACTGTTTGAAAAGTTATTTCTTGAAAGCCTTATAATACACCTTAACGATAATTGCATTATTCCTGACCATCAGTTTGGTTTCAGAAGAAAGCACAGCACTATCGAACAGGTACATCGAATAACTACTCTTATTCGGAAGGCCTTCGAGAGCAAGCAATATTGCTCAGCATTATTCATAGATATTTCTCAAGCTTTCGATAAAGTCTGGCACGATGGACTAATATACAAAATAATCACGTTACTACCTGCGAATGTTCACAAACTGCTTAAAAGTATTCTAGGTCCGTTGCTATATATTTTATATACTGCAGATATGTCAACGAGCGCATTTGTAAGCATACATGATAACCCTTTCATAGCTTCTGAACAACTCCAGCTTCACATCGGCGAATTGGAAAAGTGGCTGGACAAATGGAAAATAAAGGTCAATGGAACAAAATGTACTCACGTTACATTTACTTTAGGACGAGAAAATTGTCCTCCCGTACAGATAAACAATATATCCGTGCCCCGTGGTACATTCGCAATAGTAATATTCATAGGGATCTCAATGTCCCCATAATACGCGAGGAGATCAAATTCTCTTGTTTAACCTACTTGTCGAAGCTAATGGATCACACAAATCCCCTTGCCAGGCAGTTGCTGTCATTTGACTGAGAAGAACGGAAACATTGGATTTTGTCAGATAATCAAATTATCGAGAACTTTGGTTGAAATTGCATCGGCAGTAACAACGTTAGTTATAATTTAGGTTAAGATTTTAATACTTAGTGTAAATTTCTACATAAGAAAGATTCAATAAAGAATAAATAAAATGAAAAAAGGCATATATTCTACTCCTTAATGCGGTTTCTATGGCGTACAAATTAGATCCCTAACCCATTCGGTTCATATTTTTTGGGTCTCTCGGGTATTTTTGTTCAAAATTAGAAATGTTGACGACTGAATAACTTCGGAACCAGTTATCCAATTTTAACAAATGATGTTTCATTCGACAGAACACCGATTACTCGTTTTTGACATTTCGTTAAAATTACATGAAGTAATGGCACAAGGACCATATAGTGGAAAATGTCCTTTATCCTTGAATATCTTAAAAAAAGGTTATTTTGTTTTTCTTAATTTATTATGACAAATAGACAATATTATTGTTATTGCTATGTAAAAATTTTAGAATTTAAATTAAGGTTTTAATGCCGAATGAAGTAAAAATTACCACAGACCCTCAACTTAATTTTATAAATATGATGGTAGAAAATATCTGAAATCATGTCTTATATACTTGAAATATTGGAGGTCATAGGTCAAAATAATCAATTTTTTGATATATCTCCCTTTTAGTACATCATACGGATTTAGGAGTCATTACAGAATTTGTATAGATTTTTTGGTTTCAGATAATTTTTTCGTATTATCAGCAGTTTTAGAGTTATAGCCATTTTTTGTTCATTAGAGATATGTTTTTCTAACCTCAATATATTTCGTACTACAAACGTCATTGTGATAATTTTATGTACAGCTATTAGTAACAACCGCATATAATTATTTAATTATATTCTTCACTCCAGAGTTGCTCTCTGACCAATAGTGCGATCTCTTGTCCTGTCGAATGAAACATCATTTGTTAAAATCGGATAACTGGTTCCAAAGTTATTCAGTCGTCAACATTTCTACTTTCTACAAAAATACCCGACATGCCCTACTTTAGAGACCCATAAAATATGAACCGTATAAGTTAAAGATGCAATTTATACGCCATAGAAACCGCAATTAAGATTAGAATATATGTTTCGAGTTATAACTAAATCGAAAGGGTTGAAAATTTGAAGTGGTCGAAATGTCTGTGGAATTACCCAGCTTGTTCATTATTGATATATTTTGTTGAACAAATGTATTTAAAGCACAGGAAATATAGTTATATTCACGTTGGACTTCATAATTCAAAATGTCTGTAGATGTCTGATTAGGGTTTGGCATTCCTAATAAACATAATGCTTTATTTACCATCTTTAAACATATTTCTTCAATAGAATTTAGTGCTTGATTATACATAGCCGGGATGTACTGCAGTTCTGGATCTGAATTGTCGTAACGTGTTTGCCGTAAAATATCTTCGGTCATGTCATATTTATACTTTTCCCACAATTGTAATGGATTTGATGGACAACAGGATGATATTATGATTGAGAATAATGTTCGAATTTGATATGGAGTGATTTATCCCAATTTTAAATTTTTGAAATATTATATTTTTTTTTAGCATTGAAAAAAATAATTGGGAAATGTTTTGGAGCAACAAATAAAAAATAAATAAATATGGACCTTTATACCTATCTCATTCTTTTATTTTTATAGAGAAGAGTAGATTTTGTTATTGTAAAATTACCCAGGAAAAACTTACATTGAAAAGTAATGAGTTAAAAAAACACGGTGATGTCATTGGAGGCAAGTAATTCAACGCACGCTTACAAATAGGGAGTTAAAGAAGTACTTGCAATTTCTCTTACAAAACAGTTGTTAAGTTATTTTGTTTTTTTAATAATAAAAAGAGCCAGCTAGAATATGAACCAGGGACTTCGGTTTGTTAGTCAAATGTTCTACACACTGCTTAGCTATTTTATTCCGCGTCAAATAATGGTTTTCACAAACAAAACTAATTTTGTTTTATTTTTTGTAAAACACAATTCTTAAAACGCAATCAAATAAAAAAGGATTATAAGAAAGTCATTACTAGAGTTCTTCTAAGTAATGCAGACGGTAAGTAGTAGTCATTGAAAAGCAAGTGGTTATGGAAGTACAACCCATTACCGAGCTTTTGCTGGGTACTGATTATAAATTAAAACAAAGGTAAGACACATAACCCAATAAGTAAATTTAAAATAAATTATTCTCGATATTACTTTCTGCTAATATAAATCATAATAATATAATTAAAATGTGTTAGTAAAAAAATATATGAAATAAATGTATTTTTGGTACAAATGTAACGAAATTTTCCTTCTTTTTTACTCTTTTTTGATGTTCTACGCCAAAATTTCAGAAATAAATATCGTATAGTACTCTCTAAATGATAATCTAAATATCTGTAAAAATTAAAAAAAAATATGTATGCATTTAAGATGTAATATGAGAAAATGGAAAACTTATTCGCTATATATCGGACAATAACTAAACTTTACAGGAACACTCCTCACGCCCCATATAATACATACACGAAATCTGGTCACGTTTCGTCCAGTAGTTTTTGAGTTTATCGATTACGAACAAACATTACACTTTTATTTATATAAAACTAGCTAAAACCAGGCGTGCTCTGTACCTCTGTCGATATAAAATAAAATATATTCAAAATATATTGAAATACATTTTTTGTTTAGGAAAATTTTATTAATATTTGTTTGTCACTATCCAAATGTTGGATATTAAAACTTTTACTTGTAAAAGTTTGTAAAGATATTGTCATTCTATCGGAAGTTATTAACAATTAATGCATTTTCCGGGAATATGTACATTTGTATGGGAGGTATATGAAAATGTGGATCGATTCCGCCCATTTTTAACAGGAATCAAGCTTTCATATGAAAACAATGTGTGCTGATTTTTATGAAATTATATCGCATAGTTTTTGTGAAAATTGTATTAGAATGTGTTAAAAAATCGTAATTTTTCGGAGTTTTTTAAATTTTGATTCATAACCCTTTCCGATGTAAACCGATTTTGCTCATTTTCAATACCAAGCTGTCTAGGACAATAGTGGCCGAATAGGACAATAGTGAATCTTTTCGCCGAATCCTCAATTTTGCACGAAGAACTCTTACATTCAATAGGGGCTTGGCACCTTCCATATAAATTAAATGCAAAAATTCATATACCTGGGAAACTGTAAGAGCTAGGATTTTCAAAAATCGTAAAGCAAGTTTTTTATACCCTCCACCACCATCATAGAGGGTATATACAAGTTTGTCATTCCGTGTGTAACACCAAGAAATATTCATCTGAAACCCAACAAAGTATATATATTCTGGATCCTTATCAAATTCTGAGTCGATACGTCCGTCTGTATGTCTGTCTGCGTAAAACACGCTCACGTAAAAACGATGATAAATAAATTAATGAAATTCGGCCAAAAGATTCTCTATTGTCCTAGACAGCTTGGTACTGAAAATGAGCAAAATCGGTTTACATCGAAAAGAGTTATGAATCAAAATTTAAAAAACTGCGAAAAAAATTAAGATTTTTTAAACATTCTATTACAATTTTCACAAAAACTATGCGATATAATTTCATAAAAATCAACATACATTGTTTCCATTTGAAAGCATGATTCCTGTTAAAAATGGGCGGAATCGGTCCACATTTTCATATACCTTCCATACAAATGCACATATTCCCGGAAAATGCATTAATTGTTAATAACTTCCGGTAGAATGACAATATCTTTACAAACTTTTACAAGTAAAAGTTTTAATATCCAACATCTGGATAGTGACAAACAAATATTAATAAAATTTTCCTAAACAAAAAATGTATTTCAATATATTTTGAATATTTTTTATTTTATATCGACAGGGGTAGCAAAGCACGCCGGGTTTTAGTTAGTCTTTTTATAAACAACACAAATTTATTTTTGAGGAAAATAATTTGTATGTAATTGAACAATCTATCTATATATATAAAAATTAATGTATGTATGTATGTATGTATGTATGTATGTATGTATGTATGTATGTATGTATGTATGTATGTATGTATGTATGTATGTATGTATGTATGTATGTATGTATGTATGTATGTATGTATGTACATATGTATATATGTATGTATGTATGTATGTATGTATGTATGTATGTATGTATGTATGTATGTATGTATGTATGTATGTATGTATGTATGTATGTATGTATGTATGTATGTATGTATGTATGTATGTATGTATGTATGTATGTATGTATGTATGTATGTATGTATGTATGTATGTATGTATGTATGTATGTATGTATGTATGTATGTATGTATGTATGTATGTATGTATGTATGTATGTATGTATGTATGTATGTACATAATCATTTAATAATGAATTAATTGCTATTAAGTGATTTTCAGAAGTAAAATTCCGTATAACGATTTATATATACCAAATACACATTTATGTCGAATTTTATCCCGATGACTTTGATTTCAATGTGCTTTTAAGAAATTTTCGGAAATGATCCTTATATGGGAGTTGTGACCAATTATGGAGGAATCAAGAAAATATTTCGTATAATGATTTATATGCAAAAAAGAAATTCAAGTCGAATATTACTCCAATAGATTTATGTAGGAGCTATGACCAATTACGGGCCTCTCCAGAAATCTTGAAATTTTGCAAAATTTCGTAGAGTGATTCATATGTATGTACACAAAATATATTTGTGTCGAATTTTATCAAGATAGCTTTATTTGACAATGAAATATGTGAGTTTAAATAATTTTCGGAAGAGGGCCTTATATGGAAGCTATGACCAATAATGGACCGATCCGGGGAAAAATTGGTATTATGATTTATATGTACACAAAGCATATTCAAGTTGAACTTTATATCGATAGCTTTATTTATCAATGAAACATATGCGTTTAATTGATTTTCGGAAGTGGACCTTATATGGGAGCTATGACCAATTATGGTCCTATCCGAAAAAAAATTTCGTAGAGTAATTCATATATAGACGAAACATATTTGTGTCGAATTTTATCAAGATACCTTTATTTGACAATGAAATATGTGCGTTTAAGTGATTTTCGGAAGTGGGAGCTACGACTAATAATGGACCGATCCGAAAAGAAATTTGGTAAAATGATTTGTATGTATACAAAACATATTCAGCTCGAATTTTGTTACAAAAGCATTATTTATCAATGAAATATGTTCGTTTAGGTGATTTTCGGAAGTGGACTTTATATGGGAGCTACGACCAATTGTGGACCGACTGAGATCTACGTTGGTAGTATGATCTCTAATCATATTTTATTTGTATGTAATTATGTGTTGATACCGATATATTTGAGGGAGTTATTAACGATAAACTAATTTCCGGGAATATACACCTGTGTATGGGGGCTATGGGAAATATTGGATCAAATGTTATGAATTTGAACATACTTGATCCCTGGCACACAAAAAATAATGTGTGACAAAATTCATCGAAATATCTTTGGTAGTTTCTGAGAAACCTTATGAATTGGGAAAAAACTTTATGGCTTCGTTTTAAAGTGAGCGTGTTTTACACAGATAGACGGACGGACGGACATACCTAAATCGACTCAGAATTTCATAAGGATCAAGAATATATATACCTTGTTTGGTGACAGATGAATATTTCTTGGTGTTACACACGGAATGACAAAGTTATATATACCCTCTATCGCCACTGATGGTGGTGGAGGGTATTAAAATCGTTTATTTGGGAAACTATTGGAGTTGGAATCTTAAAATTTTGCACGAAGCTCTTTAACTACTATGTGAACATTTTGAGGGAACTATAGGCAACTTTTTATTTTAAAATTTCATGTGGGCAAAGTGCCACTCCCACAGACATAATAAGTATTTAAAATCACATATCTCAGAAACTGCAACGGCTAGAGTCCTCAAATTTCATTTATTTGGGAAATATATTAAAATACATTTTTATACCCACCATCAAAAAAGATGGGGTGTATATTAATTTTGTCATTCCGGGTGTAACACATTGAAATATTGTTCACAGACCCCATAAAGTATATATATTCTGGAACCTCGTAAGATTCTAAGACGATCTAGCTATGTCCGACCGTCTGTCTGTTGTTG
Source organism: Lucilia sericata (assembly GCF_015586225.1). Lineage (NCBI taxonomy): Eukaryota > Metazoa > Arthropoda > Insecta > Diptera > Calliphoridae > Lucilia > Lucilia sericata. The sequence goes on along the minus strand of NW_023995064.1, from coordinate 122,643 downwards.
CCATGAAAGCGTCCACAAGAAAAGAGATATTGAGATGAAATTTTCCCAAAATATTTTTATTCATCAGAAATGTTTGGTATTGAAATTGGGCAAAATCGGTCAACGATTTCACATAGCCCCCATACAAATGTACCCCCGGAATATTGTGTATAGAGCTTCAAACATTCACAACTTCGTTGTTTATGAAGCAAATCCAACAAGTCATTTTTCTGACTTCTGAAATAAAATTCTGAATTATGGCGGACACAGGACCACAATTGGTCCTACCCCCCATATAAGGTCCCCTTTTGAAAATGACTATAATGCTGATTACTGGCTTAAACATACGAATATTGCGATGAAATTCGACATACATAGATTTCATGCAAGCCAATATCTCTCCACCAAATTTTATGTGGATCGGTCCATAATTAACCCTACCCCCCATATAAGCCCCCTTCAGAAAATGACTTTAACGCTCATTATTGACTTAAAAATACGAGTATAGCGAAGAAATTTGACATAAGTAAGTATCTTAGGAGCCAAAACCTTTCCAGCAAATTTTATGGGGATCGATCCATAATGCACCCTATATAAGGTCCCCTCCATAAAATAACTATAACGCTCATTACTGGCTTAAAAATACGAGTATAGCGATGAAATTTCACAGAAGTAAAGTTTATACGAGCAAAAATATCTCTACCACATTTTGTGTGAATCAGTCCAAAATTAGCCCTACCCGTCCATATAAGGTCACCTACAGAAAATGACTTTATCGCTTATTATTGGCGTAAAAATACGAGTATATATAAGGTCCCCTACAGAAAATGCGTAAAAATACGAGTATATAGAAGAAATTTTACATAAATAAATATCTTAGGAGCCAAAATCTTTACACGAAATTTTATGCGGATCGGTTCATTGACTTTTCCCGCCATATAAGGTCCCCTCCAGAAAATTACTTTAACGCTCATTACTGACTTAAAAATACGATTATAGTGATGAAATTTCGCAGAAGTAAGTTTTGTATGAGCTAAAATCTCTATAAAAAATTTTGTGGTGATCTGTCCATAATTGACCCTACCCTCCATTTAAGGTCCCCATCAGAAAATTACTTTAACGCTTATTACTGGCTTAAAAATGCGAGTACAAAATCTCTCTACCAATTTTTATGAGGATCAGTCCATTATAACCCCTCCCCATATAAATTCTCCCTCAGAAAAAAATACGAATACCGCAATGCAATTCGACATAAACTAATTTTATGCTAAAATCTCTACCATATTTTATGAGGGTCGGTCCATAATTAACCCTAACCCCGTATAAAGTCCCTTTAAGAAAATTACTTAAACGCTCATTACTGACTCAAAAATACAAATACATAGATCTATGATATTTTAAAATAAATAAGGAACTGAAATCTTCCTACCGACTTTTGTGAGAATTGGTCCATATATGTATAAATAACCCTACTGCCAATATAAATTAATATATTTAATTCGAAAGAGCACTGTCAATAGTTAAACCCCCATTAATGGACCTCTTTCAAATATTTCCCTGATGTTCTAATTAATATCGACATATAATAATAAAATATTCAAAATATAAGTTTATTTATATGTCAGTGATTTAATGGTGGGTATAAAAGATTCGGCATAGCCGTATATAACACTCTTACTTGTTTGTTTAGGAAAATTTTATTAATATTTGTTTGTCACTATCCAAATGTTGGATATTAAAACTTTTACTTGTAAAAGTTTGTAAAGTTATTGTCATTCTACCGGAAGTTATTAACAATTAATGCATTTTCCGCGAATATGTACATTTGTATGGGAGGTATATGAAAATGTGGACCGATTCCGGCCATTTTTAACAGGAATCATGCTTTCATATGGAAACAATGTATGTTGATTTTTATGAAATTTGTTTTTGTGAAAATTGTATTAGAATGTTTAAAAAATCTTAATTTTTTTCGCAGTTTTTTTTAATTTTGATTCATAACTCTTTTCGATGTAAACCGATTTTGCTCATTTTCAGTACCAAGCTGTCTAGGACAATAGTGAATCTTTTGGCCGAATTTCATTAATTTATTCAGCATTGTTTTTACGTGAGCATGTTTTACGCAGACAAACAGACAGACGGACACTTCTAAATCGACTCAGAATTTGATAAGGACCCGGAATATATATACTTTGTTGGGTCTCAGATGAATATTTTTTGGTGTTACACACGTAATGACAAACTTATATATACCCTCTATCACCACTGATGGTGGTGGAGGGTATAAAAAACTTGCTTTACGATTTTTGAGAATCCTAGCTTTTACAGTTTCCCAGATATACGAATTTTTGCATTTAATTTATATGGAAGGTGCCAAGCCCCTATTGAATGTCAGAGTTCTTCGTGCAAAATTGAGGATTCTAGCTCTAATAGCTTTGCAGATACACGAATTTTTGTACTTAATTCATATGGGAGGTACCAAGACTGCCTAAAAGTAAAAATGAGGACTCTAGCTGTTATATTTTCTCAGATATACTAATTTAAGATTTTCTTTCACGCCCACTGTAGCTAGGCTGCTAATTTCATTGCCATGTATTCATATGGATGTTAAAGTTGTCCATACAAAATTTAAGTTTCTGAGTTAAGCGACTCTTAATACTTATTTTGTAAATGGGCGTGGCACGTCGCCCACTTGAAATTTTGAAGTAAAAAGTAGCATATAGTTCCTTCCAGACGTACAGGAAGACACTAAGAAAATTTCAGTAAAATCACATCCGTATAGGTAGTACCAAAACCCCCTTATGAAAGTCCACCCATTTTTCTCATAAATATTCACGTGGATGTTAAAGGTCTTTGTGAAAAATTAAGACTAATATTCTATCTCCAATAGTTTCCCAGATCAACGAATTTTAATATATAACTCATATGGGAGGCATAACGCCTCCTTTTGCTAGTCCGCCCATTTTTTGTCCTAAACATTCAATTTGATACTAAAGTTCCTCCTAAAAAAATGAGGACTCTAGTTGTTATATTTTCTCAGATATACTAATTTAAGATACATAGATTTCATGCAAGCCAATATCTCTCCACCAAATTTTATGTGGATCGGTCCATAATTAACCCTACCCCCCATATAAGCCCCCTTCAGAAAATGACTTTAACGCTCATTATTGACTTAAAAATACGAGTATAGCGAAGAAATTTGACATAAGTAAGTATCTTAGGAGCCAAAACCTTTCCAGCAAATTTTATGGGGATCGATCCATAATGCACCCTACCCCCTATATAAGGTCCCCTCCATAAAATAACTATAACGCTCATTACTGGCTTAAAAATACGAGTATAGCGATGAAATTTCACAGAAGTAAAGTTTATACGAGCCAAAATATCTCTACCACATTTTGTGTGAATCAGTCCAAAATTAGCCCTACCCGTCCATATAAGGTCCCCTACAGAAAATGACTTTATCGCTTATTATTGGCGTAAAAATACGAGTATATATAAGGTCCCCTACAGAAAATGACTTTATCGCTTATTATTTGCGTAAAAATACGAGTATATAGAAGAAATTTTACATAAATAAATATCTTAGGAGCCAAAATCTTTACACGAAATTTTATGCGGATCGGTTCATTGACTTTTCCCGCCATATAAGGTCCCCTCCAGAAAATTACTTTAACGCTCATTACTGACTTAAAAATACGATTATAGTGATGAAATTTCGCAGAAGTAAGTTTTGTATGAGCTAAAATCTCTATAAAAAATTTTGTGGTGATCTGTCCATAATTGACCCTACCCTCCATTTAAGGTCCCCATCAGAAAATTACTTTAACGCTTATTACTGACTTAAAAATGCGAGTACAAAATCTCTCTACCAATTTTTATGAGGATCAGTCCATTATAACCCCTCCCCATATAAATTCTCCCTCAGAAAAAAATACGAATACCGCAATGCAATTCGACATAAACTAATTTTATGCTAAAATCTCTACCATATTTTATGAGGGTCGGTCCATAATTAACCCTAACCCCGTATAAAGTCCCTTTAAGAAAATTACTTAAACGCTCATTACTGACTTAAAAATACAAATACATAGATCTATGAAATTTGAAATAAATAAGGAACTGAAATCTTCCTACCGACTTTTGTGAGAATTGGTCCATATATGTATAAATAACCCTACTGCCAATATAAATTAATATATTTAATTCGAAAGAGCACTGTCAATAGTTAAACCCCCATTAATGGACCTCTTTCAAATATTTCCCTGATGTTCTAATTAATATCGACATATAATAATAAAATATTCAAAATATAAGTTTATTTATATGTCAGTGATTTAATGGTGGGTATAAAAGATTCGGCATAGCCGTATATAACACTCTTACTTGTTTGTTTAGGAAAATTTTATTAATATTTGTTTGTCACTATCCAAATGTTGGATATTAAAACTTTTACTTGTAAAAGTTTGTAAAGTTATTGTCATTCTACCGGAAGTTATTAACAATTAATGCATTTTCCGCAAATATGTACATTTGTATGGGAGGTATATGAAAATGTGGACCGATTCCGGCCATTTTTAACAGGAATCATGCTTTCATATGGAAACAATGTATGTTGATTTTTATGAAATTTGTTTTTGTGAAAATTGTATTAGAATGTTTAAAAAATCTTAATTTTTTTCGCAGTATTTTTAATTTTGATTCATAACTCTTTTCGATGTAAACCGATTTTGCTCATTTTCAGTACCAAGCTGTCTAGGACAATAGTGAATCTTTTGGCCGAATTTCTTTAATTTATTCAGCATTGTTTTTACGTGAGCATGTTTTACGCAGACAAACAGACAGACGGACATTTCTAAATCGACTCAGAATTTGATAAGGACCCGGAATATATATACTTTGTTGGGTCTCAGATGAATATTTTTTGGTGTTACACACGTAATGACAAACTTATATATACCCTCTATCACCACTGATGGTGGTGGAGGGTATAAAAAACTTGCTTTACGATTTTTGAGAATCCTAGCTTTTACAGTTTCCCAGATATACGAATTTTTGCATTTAATTTATATGGAAGGTGCCAAGCCCCTATTGAATGTCAGAGTTCTTCGTGCAAAATTGAGGATTCTAGCTCTAATAGCTTTGCAGATACACGAATTTTTGTACTTAATTCGTATGGGAGGTACCAAGACTGCCTAAAAGTAAAAATGAGGACTCTAGCTGTTATATTTTCTCAGATATACTAATTTAAGATTTTCTTTCACGCCCACTGTAGCTAGGCTGCTAATTTCATTGCCATGTATTCATATGGATGTTAAAGTTGTCCATACAAAATTTAAGTTTCTGAGTTAAGCGACTCTTAATACTTATTTTGTAAATGGGCGTGGCACGTCGCCCACTTGAAATTTTGAAGTAAAAAGTAGCATATAGTTCCTTCCAGACGTACAGGAAGACACTAAGAAAATTTCAGTAAAATCACATCCGTATAGGTAGTACCAAAACCCCCTTATGAAAGTCCACCCATTTTTCTCATAAATATTCACGTGGATGTTAAAGGTCTTTGTGAAAAATTAAGACTAATATTCTATCTCCAATAGTTTCCCAGATCAACGAATTTTAATATATAACTCATATGGGAGGCATAACGCCTCCTTTTGCTAGTCCGCCCATTTTTTGTCCTAAACATTCAATTTGATACTAAAGTTCCTCCTAAAAAAATGAGGACTCTAGTTGTTATATTTTCTCAGATATACTAATTTAAGATACATAGATTTCATGCAAGCCAATATCTCTCCACCAAATTTTATGTGGATCGGTCCATAATTAACCCTACCCCCCATATAAGCCCCCTTCAGAAAATGACTTTAACGCTCATTATTGACTTAAAAATACGAGTATAGCGAAGAAATTTGACATAAGTAAGTATCTTAGGAGCCAAAACCTTTCCAGCAAATTTTATGGGGATCGATCCATAATGCACCCTACCCCCTATATAAGGTCCCCTCCATAAAATAACTATAACGCTCATTACTGGCTTAAAAATACGAGTATAGCGATGAAATTTCACAGAGTAAAGTTTATACGAGCCAAAATATCTCTACCACATTTTGTGTGAATCAGTCCAAAATTAGCCCTACCCGTCCATATAAGGTCCCCTACAGAAAATGACTTTATCGCTTATTATTGGCGTAAAAATACGAGTATATATAAGGTCCCCTACAGAAAATGACTTTATCGCTTATTATTGGCGTAAAAATACGAGTATATAGAAGAAATTTTACATAAATAAATATCTTAGGAGCCAAAATCTTTACACGAAATTTTATGCGGATCGGTTCATTGACTTTTCCCGCCATATAAGGTCCCCTCCAGAAAATTACTTTAACGCTCATTACTGACTTAAAAATACGATTATAGTGATGAAATTTCGCAGAAGTAAGTTTTGTATGAGCTAAAATCTCTATAAAAAATTTTGTGGTGATCTGTCCATAATTGACCCTACCCTCCATTTAAGGTCCCCATCAGAAAATTACTTTAACGCTTATTACTGACTTAAAAATGCGAGTACAAAATCTCTCTACCAATTTTTATGAGGATCAGTCCATTATAACCCCTCCCCATATAAATTCTCCCTCAGAAAAAAATACGAATACCGCAATGCAATTCGACATAAACTAATTTTATGCTAAAATCTCTACCATATTTTATGAGGGTCGGTCCATAATTAACCCTAACCCCGTACAAAGTCCCTTTAAGAAAATTACTTATACGCTCATTACTGACTTAAAAATACAAATACGTAGATCTATGAAATTTGAAATAAATAAGGAACTGAAATCTTCCTACCGACTTTTGTGAGAATTGGTCCATATATGTATAAATAACCCTACTGCCAATATAAATTAATATATTTAATTCGAAAGAGCACTGTCAATAGTTAAACCCCCATTAATGGACCTCTTTCAAATATTTCCCTGATGTTCTAATTAATATCGACATATAATAATAAAATATTCAAAATATAAGTTTATTTATATGTCAGTGATTTAATGGTGGGTATAAAAGATTCGGCATAGCCGTATATAACACTCTTACTTGTTTGTTTAGGAAAATTTTATTAATATTTGTTTGTCACTATCCAAATGTTGGATATTAAAACTTTTACTTGTAAAAGTTTGTAAAGTTATTGTCATTCTACCGGAAGTTATTAACAATTAATGCATTTTCCGCGAATATGTACATTTGTATGGGAGGTATATGAAAATGTGGACCGATTCCGGCCATTTTTAACAGGAATCATGATTTCATATGGAAACAATGTATGTTGATTTTTATGAAATTTGTTTTTGTGAAAATTGTATTAGAATGTTTAAAAAATCTTAATTTTTTCGCAGTTTTTTTAATTTTGATTCATAACTCTTTTCGATGTAAACCGATTTTGCTCATTTTCAGTACCAAGCTGTCTAGGACAATAGTGAATCTTTTGGCCGAATTTCATTAATTTATTCAGCATTGTTTTTACGTGAGCATGTTTTACGCAGACAAACAGACAGACGGACATTTCTAAATCGACTCAGAATTTGATAAGGACCCGGATTATATATACTTTGTTGGGTCTCAGATGAATATTTTTTGGTGTTACACACGTAATGACAAACTTATATATACCCTCTATCACCACTGATGGTGGTGGAGGGTATAAAAAACTTGCTTTACGATTTTTGAGAATCCTAGCTTTTACAGTTTCCCAGATATACGAATTTTTGCATTTAATTTATATGGAAGGTGCCAAGCCCCTATTGAATGTCAGAGTTCTTCGTGCAAAATTGAGGATTCTAGCTCTAATAGCTTTGCAGATACACGAATTTTTGTACTTAATTCATATGGGAGGTACCAAGACTGCCTAAAAGTAAAAATGAGGACTCTAGCTGTTATATTTTCTCAGATATACTAATTTAAGATTTTCTTTTTATGGGAGGTGCCACGCCCACTGTAGCTAGGCTGCTAATTTCATTGCCATGTATTCATATGGATGTTAAAGTTGTCCATACAAAATTTAAGTTTCTGAGTTAAGCGACTCTTAATACTTATTTTGTAAATGGGCGTGGCACGTCGCCCACTTGAAATTTTGAAGTAAAAAGTAGCATATAGTTCCTTCCAGACGTACAGGAAGACACTAAGAAAATTTCAGTAAAATCACATCCGTATAGGTAGTACCAAAACCCCCTTATGAAAGTCCACCAATTTTTCTCATAAATATTCACGTGGATGTTAAAGGTCTTTGTGAAAAATTAAGACTAATATTCTATCTCCAATAGTTTCCCAGATCAACGAATTTTAATATATAACTCATATGGGAGGCATAACGCCTCCTTTTGCTAGTCCGCCCATTTTTTGTCCTAAACATTCAATTTGATACTAAAGTTCCTCCTAAAAAAATGAGGACTCTAGTTGTTATATTTTCTCAGATATACTATGTCAAAATTTTGCATACAAAATTTGAGGACTGTAGCACTTTCTGTAGCAGTTTCTGAGATATGCTACTTTTAAAACATATTTTGTATGTGGGCGTGGCACGTTGCCCATTTAAAATCTTGAAGTAAAAAGTAGCCTATAGTTCCTTTGAAACATACAGGAAGAGACTGAAAATTTCAGAAAAATCGGTTCAGCCGTTTAGCCGTCTATAAAGTACAAACAAACATACAAACACACGTTCACACACAAATTTTATGTGGATCGGTCCATAATTAACCCTACCCCCCATATAAGCCCCCTTCAGAAAATGACTTTAACGCTCATTATTGACTTAAAAATACGAGTATAGCGAAGAAATTTGACATAAGTAAGTATCTTAGGAGCCAAAACCTTTCCAGCAAATTTTATGGGGATCGGTCCATAATGCACCCTACCCCCTATATAAGGTCCCCTCCATAAAATAACTATAACGCTCATTACTGGCTTAAAAATACGAGTATAGCGATGAAATTTCACAGAAGTAAAGTTTATACGAGCCAAAATATCTCTACCACATTTTGTGTGAATCAGTCCAAAATTAGCCCTACCCGTCCATATAAGAAAATGACTTTATCGCTTATTATTGGCGTAAAAATACGAGTATATATAAGGTCCCCTACAGAAAATGACTTTATCGCTTATTATTGGCGTAAAAATACGAGTATATAGAACAAATTTTACATAAATAAATATCTTAGGAGCCAAAATCTTTACACGAAATTTTATGCGGATCGGTTCATTGACTTTTCCCGCCATATAAGGTCCCCTCCAGAAAATTACTTTAACGCTCATTACTGACTTAAAAATACTATTATAGTGATGAAATTTCGCAGAAGTAAGTTTTGTATGAGCTAAAATCTCTATAAAAAATTTTGTGGTGATCTGTCCATAATTGACCCTACCCTCCATTTAAGGTCCCCATCAGAAAATTACTTTAACGCTTATTACTGACTTAAAAATGCGAGTACAAAATCTCTCTACCAATTTTTATGAGGATCAGTCCATTATAACCCCTCCCCATATAAATTCTCCCTCAGAAAAAAATACGAATACCGCAACGCAATTCGACATAAACTAATTTTATGCTAAAATCTCTACCATATTTTATGAGGGTCGGTCCATAATTAACCCTAACCCCGTATAAAGTCCCTTTAAGAAAATTACTTAAACGCTCATTACTGGCTTAAAAATACAAATACATAGATCTATGAAATTTGAAATAAATAAGGAACTGAAATCTTCCTACCGACTTTTGTGAGAATTGGTCCATATATGTATAAATAACCCTACTGCCAATATAAATTAATATATTTAATTCGAAAGAGCACTGTCAATAGTTAAACCCCCATTAATGGACCTCTTTCAAATATTTCCCTGATGTTCTAATTAATATCGACATATAATAATAAAATATTCAAAATATAAGTTTATTTATATGTCAGTGATTTAATGGTGGGTATAAAAGATTCGGCATAGCCGTATATAACACTCTTACTTGTTTGTTTAGGAAAATTTTATTAATATTTGTTTGTCACTATCCAAATGTTGGATATTAAAACTTTTACTTGTAAAAGTTTGTAAAGTTATTGTCATTCTACCGGAAGTTATTAACAATTAATGCATTTTCCGCGAATATGTACATTTGTATGGGAGGTATATGAAAATGTGGACCGATTCCGGCCATTTTTAACAGGAATCATGCTTTCATATGGAAACAATGTATGTTGATTTTTATGAAATTTGTTTTTGTGAAAATTGTATTAGAATGTTTAAAAAATCTTAATTTTTTTCGCAGTTTTTTTAATTTTGATTCATAACTCTTTTCGATGTAAACCGATTTTGCTCATTTTCAGTACCAAGCTGTCTAGGACAATAGTGAATCTTTTGGCCGAATTTCATTAATTTATTCAGCATTGTTTTTACGTGAGCATGTTTTACGCAGACAAACAGACAGACGGACATTTCTAAATCGACTCAGAATTTGATAAGGACCCGGAATATATATACTTTGTTGGGTCTCAGATGAATATTTTTTGGTGTTACACACGTAATGACAAACTTATATATACCCTCTATCACCACTGATGGTGGTGGAGGGTATAAAAAACTTGCTTTACGATTTTTGAGAATCCTAGCTTTTACAGTTTCCCAGATATACGAATTTTTGCATTTAATTTATATGGAAGGTGCCAAGCCCCTATTGAATGTCAGAGTTCTTCGTGCAAAATTGAGGATTCTAGCTCTAATAGCTTTGCAGATACACGAATTTTTGTACTTAATTCATATGGGAGGTACCAAGACTGCCTAAAAGTAAAAATGAGGACTCTAGCTGTTATATTTTCTCAGATATACTAATTTAAGATTTTCTTTTTATGGGAGGTGCCACGCCCACTGTAGCTAGGCTGCTAATTTCATTGCCATGTATTCATATGGATGTTAAAGTTGTCCATACAAAATTTAAGTTTCTGAGTTAAGCGACTCTTAATACTTATTTTGTAAATGGGGAAATTTTGAAGTAAAAAGTAGCATATAGTTCCTTCCAGACGTACAGGAAGACACTAAGAAAATTTCAGTAAAATCACATCCGTATAGGTAGTACCAAAACCCCCTTATGAAAGTCCACCCATTTTTCTCATAAATATTCACGTGGATGTTAAAGGTCTTTGTGAAAAATTAAGACTAATATTCTATCTCCAATAGTTTCCCAGATCAACGAATTTTAATATATAACTCATATGGGAGGCATAACGCCTCCTTTTGCTAGTCCGCCCATTTTTTGTCCTAAACATTCAATTTGATACTAAAGTTCCTCCTAAAAAAAATGAGGACTCTAGTTGTTATATTTTCTCAGATATACTAATTTAAGATTTTCTGTATATGAGAGGTGCCACGCCCATTATAGCTAGGTTGCGTTGTGTTCATATGGATGTCAAAGTTTTGCATACAAAATTTGAGGACTGTAGCACTTGCAGTTTCTGAGATATGCTACTTTTAAAACATATTTTGTATGTGGTACAAAACAAATAATCAAACAAAGAAATAAACAAACATACAAAGAAACAGAAGAAATAAACAAACATATACATACATATATGTATAATGTTACTGTTAACGCCACTACAAAAATCCCCATGATTTTTTATACCATCTGGCATCTCTTAATTTTAATTTATTATAATTAATATTTTTGCTGATTGTCAATCATTACAATTATTGCTGATTGTCAATCATTACAATTATTGCTGATTGTCAAGCATTACAAAGATAACGAAAGAAATAAGTTTAGGTTGAAGCCACGTTCTTAGCTCTGTCATTTTTTAATTAACCACAAGTTACATTAATTGCAAGTTGGCAGAACTCAGGACATAATTAAAATTAATTAAGAATTTAAATTAAACATTTCCTAGTGGTTTCCATACCAAAAAGTATGTAGAATTAATTATAATTATTTTTATTTCCAAATTCCTAATTATTTGAATTTATTTAGGAATTTTAATATTTAAGTACACTTGTTGAATAAATTAAGTTTTTATAAAACTTGTGTATTTTTATTCAAAATCCCCGTGGAAGTCACTAGAAGTTATTTAGACTGGCGTGTCTCCAACAAATTTAAAATTCTTTTTGTTTTACATCAGCTCTTCCTGGGTCACTTTTGCCTTCACATCTTGCCAATCGCAGTAAGTACAAAATGTCTTTGCCAAACGCGGAGGATCATCAACAGCTTGAACAGCACGATAACGTTTGTTCACAATGCCAAAATCCCCCTGACAAAAATATGACAACTTGCTCCGATTGCCACAAAATATTTCATAAAAGTTGTGTTAATGTCACCGATGATGACATAACCTTCAAATGCCTGCAGTGTTCTGCCATAAGGCCAAACTCACCCGCACCAAGTGCCACAAGCTCTCGTCTTTCACAGTCGCGTAAAATTGAGTTACAACTTCAACGGCTAGAAGAAGAACGTAAACTCAATAACGAGTATTTAGATAAAAAATACAAACTTCTTGAAGAAGCTGAAGCTCTAACTGACATTTCGTCGAATGATTCACAGTCCGTCCACGACTGGATGGCATCATCTGAACCTAATCCTGCCAGCGATAAACAGCCTCCTGTTAAAACAACAAATTTGCAAACTACACGTTTGCCTAACCAAAGTCTTTATTTAAAAGATACATGTCATGTACCAACAACTATAATAATTTTCAGTAATTCAAATACAATTCCGAAAAATTATGTAGAATAAGTATGTACCATCAACGGTCACCACTGCTGCCATGAATTCGTTAACAACGTCAACAGTACCAAATTGTACTACGACCTTCCCCACCTATAGTGGCTTTCAACATCGAATGCAGCTACCAAGACCTCCTGTCACAGCTTACCCCCCCTGGTACGATACTTACCTCATTTTCTACAAATAATTCACAAAATTTGTTTAATTCGGCACCACAAGCTTTTATTCAACGGCAACCAATTTCTTCTACAACAAATTTTACAGCTAACGCCCCAACAAATACAGAGTCCGGCCCGCTACCAAATTTAGCATCACCACAAAGGCTGCAGCAAAACCACCTTAATTCACGGCAGTCGCTCCCAAAAGAATTGCCGACATTTTCTGGCCAACCAGAAGAATGGCCCATCTTTATTTCAACTTACGAGTGGTCCACCGACGCCTGCGCATTTACCGATGCCGAAAACCTCATCCGTCTCCAAAAGGCATTGAAAGGAGAAGCCTTGCACAGCGTCCAACAAATGTTGATTCATCCTTCTAATGTTCCCGGCGTACTCCAAGTACTTCGTATGCTGTATGGTCAACCTGAAAAAATAATAAATTCAATTAAAAATAGAATTAATTCATCACCAAAAGTTGATGAAAATAATTTAAAGTCACTTACCTCTTTAGCCATTGAAGTCCGCAGCCTTATATCCACAATTACCTCAAGTAATTTACATGATGAAATTAATAATTCATCACTTCTTTTTGATTTGGTACAAAAGCTTCCACCTTCGTACCAAATGCAATGGGCAACACAAAAAATACAGCTGATAAACCAAAACAAAACAAAACCTTCGCGACGGGTAGTCATCTTGACGCGATGCGAAGGCTTATGTGTGATGACCCATGCAGGCCGTGCTGGTAGGGCTACCCATGCCAGAGGGGCTCATGACGAGCACATACTAAGAACTACCCTTCCCACGACTGGTAGCGTCTGTTTCTCCCCGATGGGGCGGCTACCAGTCCAAGTACTTGTCAAAAGATCTCTACTCATCCTTCGGATGTGTACCTTTTGACAGTACAGTCCGTTCGGGATCTTTAGATCCCTAAACTCCACGACGGTCCGTCTAAATCCACCAGCGTCTGTTCCCACATTGGGCGGCTTGGTGGTCTGCAAGCACATCATATGCAGAATCATATACTTGGCAGCAAGTATAAAATGCACACCGTTCTAATGTCCAATGTCCGACAAGAAACCGTGCCCCGCGTATCCGGTAAGGGGCCTAATAATCTCCGGAGACCCTACCCCCACGGCGAAGGCGACAGGCTGTGGAGAGTCGAGTGCTACTGCCACCCAGGTTAGTCCGGCGGAGACACCGGGTCGGGCTAGTCTGAATGCTACCGGCGCCAAACCCAAAACAAAAGCGTCTGCGGATTTAGGGAAGCCTGGATCCTGCAGTCGCAAAACAATAACATGTAATATGCGATCCTTACATTCGGCATTCCTTATTTCTGTTATATTGTTTTTTTATTCATCTTGACATTGTAGGTAATTATTATTATAGAGTCTATTTGGTTTAAATCTATTTGTACAATCATTTACTTTGATTGACGAACACTTTTACCCTAGTACTGCATTACCATTGTGTAACTGTTATACGACAGTAATTATTAAAGTAATGCTTTTTAATTAGTGTTACCAACATTAAATTAACTTGGAATTTACACTGGCAACCTCATTAATTAACGAGTAAAATTATAAAAAAATAATAACCTTTCAAGGTTATTTTAAAAATGGCAATTTTTGTAAAGTTAGGAGGAGCTAAAATTTATCGCCATCATTCTTTTCCATAGTAACCCTTGCCTTAATAACATCAGTCATTTTTTTAAGAAAAGTTTATTATAAAATTTTATAATAAAACTACTCCATATTGTATAATCTCATTGGACTGGAGATTTAAATCAAGGTAATGTTTGTTAGATGCACAAAATGGAATTTATTACAATGAAAGTTTTACAGATACCTGTTTCCATGAATGTATGGACAAAACTTACATCTAAAATTTGTTATCTATAATAAGAAGATTTCGGACAAATCCACTCTGTAAGTTCAAAGGATAATTTTGTAAATGAAAGTTCTTACATTAGAAAAATGAATTATAATTTCATTAGATGTAGATTTGAAGAGGTTATCCTGTTGTCTGACATTTTGGATTTTGTTTACTAGTGGACAAGGAACTAAGGAAACATTGGACTAAGTACTGGAATTGATGTTGGCAATTGATCATTCTAGGGTTAAAAATGATGTTTTAGGAGAAAATAGATAATCGAAGATCACACATTTTATTTTTCGAGATTCATTACTTTTGATCTTACTACGAATGCTCGCACAAAGCAGAACGGAGAAATCGATCTCATGATAATTGTAATTGCTGAGTACTCATCATCATTGTAAATTGAACCTCCAATTGAAGTGTAATGCTTAAAAAGTGAAAGAAAAGAATATTTTTTTTGTGAAGTAAAATTGTAAAACTCTTATCCTAAAAGAGAAAACCAAAAGGAAAAATTTGTTAGCATTAAAAAAAAAAAAAAAAAATTTGGTAATTTTTAAATTTAATTAGCAATATCTACCTAAATATCCCACTAATATTGCACATATAAACGTTTGTTTACGGCACAGTGTTTCGGTTCCCAAGAACAAAACACAAATATAAAAAATATTTACCGCTATAAAAAATTAATAAGTAAATTGAAACAAAAGTGATAAGATATGAGAATGCATGTTACTAAGTCTATAATTCTCTTTTTGTTATACTGAGGTCATTAATTTCATAATTATCACGGATAAATCTTGACAGCTATTACTTAAAACTAATACCCAAATAATTAAAATATCACAGAAATAATTATAATATCACAAAATACAAATTAGAGTGAGTTTTTATTGTGTAAAAAATTTAAAAAGAAAAATTTTATTTGTATCACAGTTGAGATATCACAGTCACCAAACATATATATATATATAAAAAGATAAACCATTGCACATATTCGCGATACTGTGATCTTAATAAAAGAAAACAAACAAACTTATTGAAAAATATACAAAAAAACCATAAAAGAAAAGAAAAAATTAAACAAAAACTATAAAAAAAATCACAAGTAAAGCAGAAAAAAAGTGATCATATTTATGAAACAAACAACAAAAGTGAAAAAAAAAAAATAGCAAAAGCAACAAAAATTAATTTACATATATTGCTGATCAGAGACGTAGCTGAGAACGAGAGCAGCCTTTCATCGTTACTGTTGTAAGTAATTTTTATTTTCTTTTTTTTTTAATATACTTCATTGTAGTTTTCAATTTATATGATCACCAATCAGTTTTCTTTAAACCCCATTTTTTAATTTTCAATAAGAAAAACAAAAAGTTTTTTTTCTAAACCAGGTTTAACCAATTAGAATTTTCTGTAATTTATAAGTAAAACATGGAACAGTAAATTCTTAAAGGTTAAATTTAGTTTTTTTAAAAGTAAATCATTTTTTTAACAAAGAAGAAGAATTTTGAATAAACAAGAAAAAAACAGAGAAAAATAAAAAAATGGTTTACAACAAAAATAATTTCTTATATGTGGTTACAATTACAACGTATAAGTAGAAAAAAAATGAGAAATTAATAACTAGTTAACAAGAAAAAAAAAAAAAAACCAAAACACAATTAAAACTCACCACTAATAGAATAATTATGATACAAGGAAAATAAAAAAAAGAGATAACTGTGTAAACAGACTTTAATTTTATTTTTTTTTATTTAAATACCCTACAGCACCGTTTTAAAAAAAAATCGGTTTTACTTTAAATTCGGTTACTAAATTGATTTATTTAGTTTTAACTTGAGCCGTTTATGTGTGCAAATTCTATGGAAAATTATCTAGTTCTTTACTTAATTATATATATTTCTAAATAATGTTTTTGATCATAATTGATCCTTTGTTAAAATTTTTTATTATTCAATGATTTTTTTATGAATTTTTGTTAATAAACATGAATATCATGAGTAAATTTCAAAAGACTTATCCTTTGGGTTAGTGAAAGTTAGCTTTAGGTTTGGGTCCTTATAATTATTATGGTGCTATGAAGGACAAGGTCGGGTGGGTTTTGAGCATGGGGTTTTCACCTTCCCCCTTAGGGTATTTACACTTAATTGACCTTGAGTTAAATTACATAACAGTTCATATTTTCCTTCACACAATGTTGGTTTTAGTTTAGTAACAATTCATTTTTTTTATTTATTAGGGACTCTGTAATAACAATGTAGGTAATGGTGTGGTTTGTAGACATGGGTCAAGAACCTCCCCCACGACTGAACCTGGCTGGTAAGATGGGTCCCGCAGATCCAATGTCGTACAAATTTATTTTATGTTGAAGATAGGTAATTGATTCTACTCTGGTACAGTGTACTTAGTATTTTTGTTCATATTCACATTTTAGAAGTTCAATTATGGTGAAACACTTCAACAAATCTTTAATTTACCCATTACAAAAATGGCGCCCAACGTGGGGCCTGGTTTCGTTGATATATTATGTCTCGAAAGAGGGATAATAATGTCAATGAATCAGGTTTCCAATAGAGGAATTGTGGTTCCTTTGTAGCAGATTTTTCTGTGTTCATAAATATCCACTATATAAGTTGTTATTTCATTCAATTTCAATTTATTGAATTTTCAAAATTTGTGTTTTTATAATTCTGGATATAGAATAAATTTTACAGATCTTTCTGGATTTCGACTACTTGTCGTATAGTAGAACGGGTAGATTTCGACCGATTGTGTCTTTAAAATTCCTTTCTGTATTATTATTATAATTATAAAAATTTTTGATTATTTTAAGATTTTGGATTTTAATTTTTTATTAATTACTCAATTAGATAAATACATTTTTAATGGACTATTAGAATATTGCTTCTTATAGTATATTTTAATCCGACAAATTGTTTCCCTGTTGAGTGATAATATTACATTTAAATTATAAAATCGCCAGACAATAAACCAGTTTTAAATCAGTTATTTTGTGTAATTATCCTTAATTGTTTTATTTTTTTAGTGGTTACAATTTTGTTAACCATGAGTAAGCTATTTCACACCCAAAAGGAAGTCGCTAAAATCAATAAATTTTTAAATAATTATTTTCTATTTTTAGTGAATGAAAATTAAATTCATTCATCTAAAATATCAATTTGTTTTCGTTAGTTTACGAATTTTTTATTTCTTAATTTTTTTTTAAATCTGAATTTTGCTTTTGAAACATGGTTTTGACTCATAGTAATGAAGATTTGACCTCTACGGTTGAAACTGATTTAGCAAATCTTTGTTCATTGTGTGAAAAAGGAATGGCTACGCTATCAGACTGTCTAAGTACTAAGTGTAAGCATATTTTTCATAAAGATTGTATAAAAAATTGGCTTAGAAAATCTCATGATTGTCCAATTGTAAGGCTTTATGCCATGAACGTGATTTGGTTGTTCCTGGGCAAGGTCAATTTTCAAAACCTGTAGAATCAGTTGAGGAGTCCAACTCATCTATTAGAAAGGCTAACGTTGTACAAAATAGAGGTAGGGGTCGTGGGTCGGCGATAAAGAGGTATCAAACTCGTAGCACAAGTCGCAAAGAGGATTTGACAAATTCTCAAGAGATACAAGATGAGGCTGCAGCAAATAAAGTATCTAAAGCTTATTCACTAGATTTAAATATTGATACAAGTCCTAATCCCAATGTATCTGAAATTTCAGTAAATCCAGCCAATTATACACCTCGTTATAACCGTAATAGACGTAACGTAGTCGATTATGATCACATATCACAATTGATCGAGACTAGTCTACAAAGACTTTTATCTAATTTGAATATCAATTCCCCTTTACCACAACAGACAGCAAATGTTTCAGCTAATTCCCAAAACAATTCACCGGCTATTGGTAATCGAATTCTCAGTAATCCAAATTCGCAACCATATTCTCATTCAGTTAACACAAATTCGGCCAAGGTTACTGCATTAATACAAACTTGGAATGTAAAATTTGACGGATCTTCTAGTGGTCTCCGTTGTGAAGAATTTCTGTATAGAATTCGTTGTTTAACGAATGATAATTTCAATGGGAATTTTGATTGTATTTGTGCTAATCTTCACATGTTACTTACTGGCAAAGCAAAAGATTGGTACTGGAAGTATCATAAATCGGTAGATCGTATTCAATGGGAATCTTTTTGTTCGGCGTTGAAAAAACAATACAAAGATTACAGAACAACTTATGATATTCGCGAGGAGCTTCATAATAGAAAGCAAAAACCTTCGGAGTCGTTTGAAACTTTTTTCGATGCCATTACCAATATAAGTGATAGGTTAGAAGTGCCACTAGATGATGAGGATCTAATCGAAATAGTAACCAGGAATCTCAGGCCAGAAATACGACATGAATTATTATACGTGCAAATACGATCAATTTCACATTTGAAAAAGCTTTGTTTAATGAGAGAAAAGTTGTTAAATGAGGAATACTTTAAGAAAACTTATTATAATAAAGTTTCAAATAATTTAGCATCTAATAAGAGAATAGCTATTATAGACTCTGATGAGAATAAAATTGAGGAGAGTGGTGATAATCAATCACCAGGTGAAGATAATCCTGAATTTTCCGTAAATGCAATAGATCAAAAAACGATAAAATGCTGGAATTGTGACGATGAGGGTCATTACTGGGATATGTGTTTACGGGAAAGGAAGATATTTTGTTATGGATGTGGGCTTAAGAATGTTTATAAGCCACAATGTGTTAATTGTGCTAAAACTCCAAAAAACTTGAAAAATTTCGTTCCGAACCATCGACAGAATTAAATAAATTAAATGAATTAAACGATGATATGGAACAGACATTAATTACGGATAACGTTAGAATTTTGGATAAGGATAATGAAACAGGAAATGAAAATAGAAAGCTGTTTAGAATACGTCCTTTACATGTCCGTCTAAGGAATTATATTACAGTAAGGGATAAACTTTTTAATGATAAGCATTTAAATAGTAATATAATAAAAAAATATAAAAGGTCAACGGTGCGTATGAGAAACTTTTATAAAAAAATGAAGAAGGAAAATTTATTGTGCGTTTCTTCAATAATTAATTCAAATACGGATGGTAGATTGTACGCAGAAGTTAAGTTTTTCAATAAGATAGAATTAGGATTATTGGATACAGGTGCTAATATAAGCTGCATAGGCCAGGACTTAGCCACAATGGATTTTTCTGGACTAGCAGGTTATAAAAAAATAAAATCCACAGTGAAAACAGCTGACGGTCAGGCTCAGAATGTTACTGGTCTGATAGAGGTTGATTTGTCATACAAAAATGATATTAGAAAGATTAAGTTGTATGTAGTACCAACTTTGGGCCAGAGGCTAATATTAGGTTTATATTTCTTTAGAGCTTTTGGTTTAATTAATAATTTTATTTTCGGGTTGTCAGCAGAGACTAAATTAGTTGAAAATTTTCCAGATTCCGATTTATTTCCATTATCAGATTCACAGAAACAACAATTAGAAATAGTAAAGTCACTTTTCCCAAACTTCGAGGTACAAGGATTAGGCAGAACTCCTTTAATCAAACACAGCATAGATATTGGGAATGCTAAGCCCATAAAACAAAGATATTACCCCGTTTCCCCTGCGGTAGAAAAATTAATGTATACAGAAATTGATAGGATGTTAAGTTTAGGAGTTATAGAGCCAAGTTCAAGTGCTTGGAGTTCTCCGATGAGAATGGTTCTAAAACCAGGAAAAGTTAGACTTTGTCTTGATGCTAGAAAGATCAATGAGGTTACTGCAAAAGATGCCTACCCATTACCAAATATTGAAGGAATTTTTGCTAGATTGCCTAAAGCTAACATTATTTCCAAAATTGATTTGAAAGATGCCTACTGGCAGATTGAATTGGATAATGAGTCGAAACCAATAACAGCTTTTACTATCCCTGGCAGACCATTATACCAATTCACAGTAATGCCATTCGGTCTTTGTACAGCACCTCAAACGATGTGTCGGTTAATGGACTCAATAATTCCACCAGATTTGAAACATTCTGTATTTGGGTACTTAGATGATGTATGCGTTGTATCGGAAACATTCGAGGAACACTTATCTATTTTAGTAAGATTGGCGAATCAATTTAGAAATGCAAATCTAACCTTAAATTTAAATAAAAGTAAATTTTGTGTGAAACGCGTTCCATATCTTGGATATATAATTGGGGATGGCGGTATTTCTACAGATCCATCCAAAATTGAATCTATTGTGAATTGGCCAACACCTAAAACACTTAAACAAGTACGAGGTTTCTTAGGGCTAACAGGATGGTACAGGAGATTAATTTCTAATTTTGCAGACGTTACTCACCCAATCACAGAAGTTTTATCGAAAAAAAGGAAATTTGAATGGCCACCAGCAGCCGAAAAAGCATTTCAGGAAATTAAAAGATTATTGACTACAGCTCCAGTATTGAAAAACCCAAATTTTTCGAAAAAATTCTATATTCACTGCGACGCGAGCGATTTTGGAATAGGAGCAGTCCTTGTTCAGCTTGACAATGAAGGTCTAGAATCACCCATAGCATTTATGTCCCGAAAACTTAACTCCTCGCAAAGAAATTATTCAGTAACTGAAAAAGAATGTTTAGCGGCTATTGAAGCAATAGAGAAATTCAGGTGTTACGTTGAATTACAAGAATTTGAAATAATTACAGATCATAGTAGTTTAGTGTGGCTTATGAAGCAACCAAATTTGAAGGGTAGACTTGCCAGATGGGCTTTAAAATTACAAGCTTATACCTTTACCATTAGTCACCGAAAAGGCAAGGACAATGTTGTGCCTGATGCTCTTAGCCGCATGCATGAGAGCGAGATAGCTGCAGTTGAGTTAATTGGTCCTGAGGTCGATTTAGATTCAGTACACTTTTTTGATTTTGAATACAAGGATCTTAAAAGAAAGTTTTTAGAAAATAAAGAACAATTTCCAGATATAAAGATAATAGACCAATTTATTTACATTAGAACTCAACATGTTACAGGAAACGAAGAAACGGATGAAAATTGTTGGAAATTATGGATCCCAAAGTCCCTTCGCGAAAGTATTCTTAGGAGATCTCATGATTCAGTAATCGCATCGCATGGTGGAATATCGAAAACTCTTTCGCTTATTAGACGACATTTTTATTGGCCAAGATTGGCTACTGATGTTAAAGAATATATAGGTAAATGTGAAGTATGCAAAACTACGAAGGCAACAAATAAAATTCTAAATACAAAAATGGGTAATATGGCTACATCCTGTAGACCATTTCAACGTATGTATATAGATATACTTGGACCTTACCCAAGAAGTAAGAAAGGATTTATCGGTTTATTAATAGTTTTAGACCATTTTTCAAAATACCACTGGCTATGTCCATTGAAAAAATTCACCGCTTCAGTTATAATCGAGTTTGTAGAAAAGCAGATATTTCATCATTATGGGGTCCCAGAGTCCATAATTAGTGATAACGGAAGTCAATTCAAATCTAATGATTTTAATGCTTTCTTGACTCGTTATGGAATTTCCCATATTTATACTGCATTGTACTCTCCTCAAAGTAATGCTTCTGAGAGAGTAAATAGATCCATAATTGCGGCAATTAGAGGATATCTGAAGAAGGATCATAGGGAATGGGATGAACATATATCGTTTATAAGTTGTGCTCTCAGAAATTCTGATCATAACTAGATTGGTGTCTCACCTTATCATGCATTATATGGCTATAACATGGTTACCCATGGATCAACCTATAAATTATTAAGATCTGTGCAGTCTTTAGAGGATCCAGTTGCTAACATTGAGAGAGATGATAAGCTATCTTTACTTAGGAACCAAATATCTCAGAACATAAAGAAGGCTTACGAAACCAATGTAAAACAATACAATCTACGATCTAGAACTGTAAACTATTCTGTTGGTCAGGAGGTATACAGAAGAAATTTTGCACAAAGCAATGCGGAAGAAAAATTTAATGCAAAACTAAGTCCTTTGTTCATAAAGGCTCGGGTAAAAGAAAAAATTGGTAATTGCTATTATATTCTTGAGGATTTAGAAGGATCAAATTGTGGCACTTATCATACCAAGGATATAAAAACATGATCGCTTTTTCCGGCTAATATGTACGAGAATTCTTCATATTATACGGTTTTGTAATATGCGATCCTTACATTCGGCATTCCTTATTTCTGTTATATTGTTTTTTTTATTCATCTTGACATTGTAGGTAATTATTATTATAGAGTCTATTTGGTTTAAATCTATTTGTACAATCATTTACTTTGATTGACGAACACTTTTACCCTAGTACTGCATTACCATTGTGTAACTGTTATACGACAGTAATTATTAAAGTAATGCTTTTTAATTAGTGTTACCAACATTAAATTAACTTGGAATTTACACTGGCAACCTCATTAATTAACGAGTAAAATTATAAAAAAATAATAACCTTTCAAGGTTATTTTAAAAATGGCAATTTTTGTAAAGTTAGGAGGAGCTAAAATTTATCGCCATCATTCTTTTCCATAGTAACCCTTGCCTTAATAACATCAGTCATTTTTTTAAGAAAAGTTTATTATAAAATTTTATAATAAAACTACTCCATATTGTATAATCTCATTGGACTGGAGATTTAAATCAAGGTAATGTTTGTTAGATGCACAAAATGGAATTTATTACAATGAAAGTTTTACAGATACCTGTTTCCATGAATGTATGGACAAAACTTACATCTAAAATTTGTTATCTATAATAAGAAGATTTCGGACAAATCCACTCTGTAAGTTCAAAGGATAATTTTGTAAATGAAAGTTCTTACATTAGAAAAATGAATTATAATTTCATTAGATGTAGATTTGAAGAGGTTATCCTGTTGTCTGACATTTTGGATTTTGTTTACTAGTGGACAAGGAACTAAGGAAACATTGGACTAAGTACTGGAATTGATGTTGGCAATTGATCATTCTAGGGTTAAAAATGATGTTTTAGGAGAAAATAGATAATCGAAGATCACACATTTTATTTTTCGAGATTCATTACTTTTGATCTTACTACGAATGCTCGCACAAAGCAGAACGGAGAAATCGATCTCATGATAATTGTAATTGCTGAGTACTCATCATCATTGTAAATTGAACCTCCAATTGAAGTGTAATGCTTAAAAAGTGAAAGAAAAGAACATTTTTTTTGTGAAGTAAAATTGTAAAACTCTTATCCTAAAAGAGAAAACCAAAAGGAAAAATTTGTTAGCATTAAAAAAAAAAAAAAAATTTGGTAATTTTTAAATTTAATTAGCAATATCTACCTAAATATCCCACTAATATTGCACATATAAACGTTTGTTTACGGCACAGTGTTTCGGTTCCCAAGAACAAAACAAAAATATAAAAAATATTTACCGCTATAAAAAATTAATAAGTAAATTGAAACAAAAGTGATAAGATATGAGAATGCATGTTACTAAGTCTATAATTCTCTTTTTGTTATACTGAGGTCATTAATTTCATAATTATCACGGATAAATCTTGACAGCTATTACTTAAAACTAATACCCAAATAATTAAAATATCACAGAAATAATTATAATATCACAAAATACAAATTAGAGTGAGTTTTTATTGTGTAAAAAATTTAAAAAGAAAAATTTTATTTGTATCACAGTTGAGATATCACAGTCACCAAACATATATATATAAAAAAAGATAAACCATTGCACATATTCGCGATACTGTGATCTTAATAAAAGAAAACAAACAAACTTATTGAAAAATATACAAAAGAAAACCATAAAAGAAAAGAAAAAATTAAACAAAAACTATAAAAAAAAAATCACAAGTAAAGCAGAAAAAAAGTGATCATATTTATGAAACAAACAACAAAAGTGAAAAAA
The DNA here is from genome assembly GCF_015586225.1 of Lucilia sericata. Classification (NCBI taxonomy): domain Eukaryota; kingdom Metazoa; phylum Arthropoda; class Insecta; order Diptera; family Calliphoridae; genus Lucilia; species Lucilia sericata. The sequence continues at coordinate 97,928 of NW_023995064.1, read as the reverse complement.
AAAATAGCAAAAGCAACAAAAATTAATTTACATATATTGCTGATCAGAGACGTAGCTGAGAACGAAAGCAGAACCATGGGAGGCCTTTCATCGTTACTGTTGTAAGTAATTTTTATTTTCTTTTTTATACCCTCCACCGCCACACAGTGGTATAGGAAAAAAAAAAGAGGGAAATAATTCGGTAACTTCTAAACGGTTAATCCGATTTTAATGAAATTTGGTATGCACAAAGAGGAGGTGTTGTCGAGTTTAGGTTTTGAATTTGGACCTTATAGGCCAACCAGGGGCCCGGCGGGGGGTCCTCAAATTAGGACACCTCGGCTATGTTAAATTTTTAAAACGATCCTATTTCTTCATTTGAGTTCCAATTTAAAAAAAATTTCGTATATAGAATCTCCTCGTCGAGCACTATAAAAAATGTCGTCGTAGCAGTAAATTATCTCTTATAGTTTAGGAGATATTCGCATTTGAATATTAAAATTTTAAAATTTTTACCGTCCTTACTTTAGTTTTTTGATAATAGCGGGTCCAAATATTCCCGATTTTCGCCATTTTTTTATTCGCTTAACAACAAGTTTATATATCAAGCAGTGAAAGAATTATGTAAAAATCATGACTGAGTCCAAAGTTATAGGCATTTTAATTTAAAAAATTAAAAAAAGGCGATTTTTTGTCATTTTTTTGGGAAAAAAGTATCTTTTTCTTTTTAAGTTATCTAAAAAGTTTCAAAGAAGATGTATATAGAATTTATACTTTTTGGAAAGCTGACTTTACATAAAATACGATAAATGAAACAAAACCTAAAAATTTTTGATACCGAGGGGACCAGGTCCATCCAAAAAAACCCTATTTTTTATGGAAAATTAAATTTTGAGCAAAAATTCTCAAATCGCATAGTCGATATCAAATTATAGTGACCTGTTTTATATGACCCAATAAGTTCTTAATCATTTTGTAACGGGTTTCGATAACCCCGCCCCTGGTATGGATATAATAGGCAAAAAACCAAAAAATCCCATTTTTGGGATTTTTTAAAACTTTTTTGGGAATTCCGGGATTTCTAATAAGAAAATTCGAAATTTTTATTTAATTTTGGATTTTGAGTAAAAAAATCTACCTAACTGTAAAATTTCATCAAAAAATATTCATAAATAAAATTTTTATTGCAATTTGAAAAATTTGTATCTTCGCAAAAACTGAATAAAAAACATTTTTTAATTTTTTTTAAAAAAAGTATTCCGCGAATTTTTTAATTTTCAAAAATTATATACAGTTTTGAAAAATAGACAAAATTACCTTTCCATTGATATATAACATGCCTACCTAATGTTTTTTAAATGACAAATTAATTAGGGAAAACTCAAAATCTTTTAGAAAATTTGCCTAGCACTATTATTTTCATCCAAAGGTTAACTCTTAAATTTGTTACATATATGGATGAAAATAATAGTGCTAGGTAAATTTACTGCGACGACATTTTTTATAGTGCTCGATGAGGAGATTCTATATACGAAATTTTTTTTAAATCGGAACTCAAATGAAGAAATAGGATCGTTTTAAAAATTTAACATAGCCGAGGTGTCCTAATTTGAGGACCCCCCGCCGGGCCCCTGGTTGGCCTATAAGGTCCAAATTCAAAACATAAACTCGACAACACCTCCTCTTTGTGCATACCAAATTTCATTAAAATCGGATTAACCGTTTAGAAGTTACCGAATTATTTCCCTCTTTTTTTTTTCCTATACCACTGTGCGCCATCAGTGGTGATAGAGGGTATATATAACTTTGTCATTCCGTGTGTAACACCAAGAAATATTCATCTGAGACCCAACAAAGTATATATATTCTTGGACCTTGTGAAATTCTGAGTCGATTTAGCTATGTCCGTCTGTCCGTCCGTCCGTCCGTCCGTCTGTCTGTCTGTCTGTATAAAACATTCTCACGTTAACACGAAGCAACAAAAATTAACGAAAATCACCCAAAATATTTATTATTGTCCTAGGCAGTTTGGTATTGAAAATGAGCAAAATCGGTTCACACCGGGAAAAGTTATGAATCAAAATTTGAAACAACCTCGAAAAAATAAGCATTTTTTACACATTCTGATGTAATTTTCTCGAAAACTGTGAATGATAATTCCATGAAAATCAGCATACATTCGTTTCTATACAAGAGCTTGATTCCCGCTGAAAATTGCCTGAATCGGTCCACAATTTCATATACCTCCCATACAAAAGTACATATTCCCGGAAAATGGGTTTTTTTATTAATAACTTCCGTCACAATGTCGAAATCTTTACAAAATTTTACAAATTAAAATCTTATGTCAATAGAAATCATTCAGAGAAAAATTTTCTGGATCGGTCCATAATTGGACATAGCTCCCATACAAGGTCCCCTCCCGAAAATAACTTAAACGCACATAATTCATTTCTAAATCAAGTTATCTATATAAAATTTGGTACAAGTATTGCCCTCACATACAGAAGTATTACTTTGACATTTTTTTTCCATCGGTCCATAATTGGTCATAGCTCCCATACAAGGTCGCCTCCCGAAAATCACTTAAACGCGCATAACTCATTACTAACACAATACATCCATATACAATTTGGTACAAGTATTACTCATGTGCACAGAAATATTATTGTGAATTTTTTTTCCGATCGGTCCATTATTGGTCATAGCTCCCATACAAGGTCCTATCCCTAAAATCACTTAAACGCGCATAACTCATTACAAAATTAAGATATCCATATAAAATTTGGTACATGTATTACTCTCACATACAGAAATATTACTGAGAAATTTTTTTTCTGATCGGTCCCATACACGGTCCCCTCCCGAAAATCACTTAAACGCACATAACTCATTAACAAATTAAGATATCTATATAAAATTTGGTACAGGTATTGCTCATATGCACAAAAATATTACTGTGAATTTTTTTTTCCGATCGGTTTATAACTGGTCATAGCTCCCACTCAAGGTCCCCTCCCGAAAATCACTTAAACGTACATAACTCATTACTAAATTAAGATATCCACAAATTTGGTACAGGTATTGCTCACATATACAGATATATTACTGTGACATTTTTTTCCGAGGGGTTCATAATTGGTCATAGCTCCCATACAAGGTCCCTTCCAGAAAATCACTTAAACGCGCATAACTATTACTAAATTAAGATATCCATATAAAATTTGGTACAAGTATTGCTCAAATGCACAGAAATATTACTGTGGAATTTTTTTCCTATCGGTCCATCCTTGGTCATAGCTCCCATACAAGGTTCCCTCCCGAAAATCACATAAACGCACATAACTCATTACAAAATATTGATATCCATACATTTAGCACAAATATTGCTCTTATATACATAAATTACACTATAAAATTGTTTTACGATCGGTCCATACTTGGTCATAGCTCTCATACTAGGCCCCCTCCAGAAAATTACTTAAATGTACAATATTAATTACTAAATAATGATATAGATACAGAATTTTGAAATTTTGTTTTTATATACACAAGGTCCTCTTTCGAAAATCTCTTAAATGCACATTACTCATTACCAAATAAAGCTATTGATACAAAAATTCTATTTCAAGATTTTTGCACGATCGGTTCATAACACACATTACTTATTACTAAATTACGATATAGATACAAAATTTTACTGAAATATAGCTTTCATTTCCAGAAGTTTTGCTTAAAGAATTTTTTACGATCGGTCTATAATTGGTCATATCTCCCATACTAGGTCCTGCCCCTAAAACCGTATTTAACTAGTTGCATTATCAATTTGTGCAGAACAAAATTATATATATGTATTTTGATAATCCTTAAATCTTTCACACACATGCATACATGCAAATTAATAAAAATCGCCAAGCGTTGGTAATGTTCAATAAATCTTGGAATTGTAATAGATTTGATCAATTAGAAAAGTATTAATATAAAAGCAGCTGGTGGAGGGTATTGAAGATTCGGCTCAGCCGAATATAGCACTCTAACTTGTTTTTAATATACTTCATTGAAGTTTTCAATTTATATGATCACCAATCAGTTTTCTTTAAACCCCATTTTTATACCCACCATCAAAAAAGATGGGGGGTATATTGTTTTTGTCATTCCGTTTGTAACACATTGAAATATTCGTCTAAGTCCCACAAAAGTATATATATTCTGGGTCCTTATTAGATTCTAAGACGATCTAGCCATGTCCGTCCGTCTGTCCGTCTGTCCGTCTGTCCGTCTGTCCGTCTGTCCGTCTGTCTGTCTGTCTGTCTGTTGAAAACACGATAGAGTCCAAATGGAAGCAGCTAGCGAGCTGAAATTTTGCACAGATACTTTTAGTTGATGCAGTTTGTTTGGTATTGAAAATGGGCAATATCGGTCCACAATTTCGCCTAGCCCCCATATAAGGCCCCCTTCAGAAAATGACTTTATCGCTCATAACTTGCTAAGGGAAGAACCAATAGCGGTGAGATTTGGCACAAACATGTTTCATGGGAATCAAAAGGTCTTTGTTATATTTTATAAGGATCGGTCCATAATTGACCCTACCCCCCATATAAAATCCCCTTCAGAAAATGACTTTATCGCCCATAACTGGCTAAGAGAAGCATCAATAGCGGTGAAATTCGGCACAAACATGTTCTATGGGAACTTAAATCTCTCTGTAAAATTTTATAAGGATCGGTCCATAATTGACCCTACCCCCCATATAAAGTCCCCTTCAGAAAATGACTTTATCGCCCATAACTGCCTAAGAGAAGCATCAATAGCAGTGAAATTCGGCACAAACATGTTTTATGGGAACCTAAATCTCCTTGTAAAATTTTATAAGGATCGGTCCATAATTGACCCTACCCCCCATATAAAATCCCCTTCAAAAAATGACTTTATCGCCCATAACTGGCTAAGAGAAGCATCAATAGCGGTGAAATTCGGCACAAACATGTTCTATGGGAACTTAAATCTCACTGTAAAATTTTATAAGGATCGGTCCATAATTGACCCTACCCCCATATAAAATCCCCTTCAGAAAATGACTTTATCGCTCATAACTTGCTAGGGGAAGAACCAATATCGGTGAAATTCGGCACAAACATATTTTATGGGAACCTAAATCTCTTTTTAAAATTTTATAAGGATAGGCTCATAATTGACCCTACCGCCCATATAAAGTCCCCTTCAGAAAATGACTTTATCTCCCATAACTGGCTAAGAGAAGCATCAATAGCGGTGAAATTCGGCACAAACATGTTCTATGGGAACATAAATCTCTTTGTAAAATTTTATAAGGATAGGCCCATAATTGACCCTACCCCCCATATAAAGTCCCCTTCAGAAAATGACTTTATCGCATATAACTGGATAAGAGAATCGTTAATAGCGGTGAAATTAGGCACAAACATGTTTTATGGGAACATTAATCTCTTCATATAATTTTATAAGGATCGGTCCATAATTGACCCTACCCCCCATATAAAGTCCCCTTCAGAAGATGACTTTATCGCCCATAACTGGCTAAGAAAAGTATCAATAGCGATGAAATTCGGCACAAACATGTTTTATGGGAACATAAATCTCTTTGTAAAATTTTATAAGGATAGGCCCATAATTGACCCTACCCCCCATATAAAGTCCCCTTCAGAAAATGACTTTATCGGCCATAACTGGCTAAGAGAAACATCAATAGCGGTGGAATTCCGCACAGACATGTTTTATGGGAACGTAAATTTCTTCGTAAAATTTTATAAGGATCGGTCCATACTTGACCCTACCCCCCATTTAAAGTCCCCTTCAGAAAATGACTTTATGGCCTATAACTGGCTAAGAGAAGCATCAATAGCGGTGAAATTCAGCACAAACATGTTTTATGGGAACATTAATCTCTTCATATAATTTTATAAGGATCGGTCCATAATTGACCCTACCCCCCATATAAAGTCCCCTTCAGAAGATGACTTTATCGCCCATAACTGGCTAAGAAAAGCATCAATAGCGATGAAATTCGGCACAAACATGTTTTATGGGAACATAAATCTCTTTGTAAAATTTTATAAGGATAGGCCCATAATTGACCCTACCCCCATATAAAGTACCCTTCAGAAAATGACTTTATCGCCCATAACTTTCTAAGAGAAGCATCAATAGCTGTGAAATTCGGCACAAACATGTTTTATGGGAACATAAATCTCTTCGTAGAATTTTATAAGGATCGGTCCATAATTGACCCTACCTCCTATAAGGTCCCCTTCAGAAAAGGACTTTAATGCTCATATCTACCTTAAGAAGCATATGCATAACAATAAAATTCGACATAAAAAAGTTTTATAGGAACTAAAATCATTTTCTTAAATTTTATGAGGATGTGTCCATAATTGACCCTAACCCCCTAATAAGGTCTCCTTTATACAATGACTTTAACGCTCATTACTGACTCAAAAATGTGAGTACAGCGGTAAAATTATACATAAACAAATTTCGTGCGAGCCAAAACCTCTCTATCAAATTTTATAAGGATCGGTCCTTATTGAAATCGGTCTATAATTGATTCGCTCCAGAAAATCACTTAAACGCTCATGTGTGACTCAAAAGTTCTTCCAAATTATGGTAGTTTTATAGGAACTGAAATTTTTCAACTGAATTTGATGAAGATCGGTCGATAACTATCAAACCCCCATTTTCGGCTTTCTTCAGAAAATTACTTTAAACCTCATGACTGAATTAAAAATACGAGTACAGCGACATTAGATACAAACAATTATTGAATAAACCGACAAGGATAGGTCCATAATTGACTCTACCCTCCATATAACCACTCTTACAAAAAAACAGTTTTTGGTTATAAATATTGGGTCAAACAAAATTAATATTTTTAATTCGGAATAGCACGGTCCATGCTTAAGCCCTTGGCCCTCTTCCAAATATGTCCGTGATGTTCATATTAATATCAACATATGATTCAAACTAGATCGATAATATCAAAATTTATTAATAAGGATGATTTGATGGTGGGTATATAAGATTCGGCATGGCCGAATATAACACTCTTACTTGTTTAATTTTCAATAAGAAAAACAAAAAGTTTTTTTTCTAAACCAGGTTTAACCAATTAAAATTTTCTGTAATTTATAAGTAAAACATGGAACAGTAAATTCTTAAAGGTTAAATTTAGTTTTTTTAAAAGTAAATCATTTTTTTAACAAAGAAGAAGAATTTTGAATAAACAAGCAAAAAAAAGAGAAAAATAACAAGTTAGAGTGCTATATTCGGCTGAGCCGAATCTTCAATACCCTCCACCAGCTGCTTTTATATTAATACTTTTCTAATTGATCAAATATTTGTAGAAAAAAGTTTTCTCATATCTTAAATAGAAAAATCCGTATATTCAAACAGCTCAAATCTATTACAATTCCAAGATTTATTGAACATTACCAACGCTTGGCGATTTTTATTAATTTGCATGTGTGTGAAAGATTTAAGGATTTTCAAAATACATATATATAATTTTGTTCTACACAAATTGATAATGCAACTAGTTAAATACGGTTTTAGGGGCAGGACCTAGTATGGGAGATATGACCAATTATAGACCGATCGTAAAAAATTCTTTAAGCAAAACTTCTGGAAATGAAAGCTATATTTCAGTAAAATTTTGTATCTATATCGTAATTTAGTAATAAGTAATGTGTGTTATGAACCGATCGTGCAAAAATCTTGAAATAGAATTTTTGTATCGATAGCTTTATTTGGTAATGAGTAATGTGCATTTAAGAGATTTTCGAAAGAGGACCTTGTGTATATAAAAACAAAATTTCAAAATTCTGTATCTATATCATTATTTGGTAATTAATATTGTACATTTTAGTAATTTTCTGGAGGGGGCCTAGTATGAGAGCTATGACCAAGTATGGACCGATCGTAAAACAATTTTATAGTGTAATTTATGTATATAAGAGCAATATTTGTGCTAAATGTATGGATATCAATATTTTGTAATAAGTTATGTGCGTTTATGTGATTTTCGGGAGGGAACCTTGCATGGGAGCTATGACCAAGGATGGACCGATAGGAAAAAAATTCCACAGTAATATTTCTGTGCATTTGAGCAATACTTGTACCAAATTTTATATGGATATCTTAATTTAGTAATAGTTATGCGCGTTTAAGTGATTTTCTGGAAGGGACCTTGTATGGGAGCTATGACCAATTATGAACCCCTCGGAAAAAAATTTCACAGTAATATTTCTGTATATGTGAGCAATACCTGTACCAAATTTTATGTGGATATCTTAATTTGTTAATGAGTTATGTACGTTTAAGTGATTTTCGGGAGGGGACCTTGAGTGGGAGCTATGACCAGTTATGAACCGATCGGAAAAAAAAATTCACAGTAATATTTTTGTGCATATGAGCAACACCTGTACCAAATTTTATATAGATATCTTAATTTGTTAATGAGTTATGTGCGTTTAAGTGATTTTCGGGAGGGGACCGTGTATGGGACCGATCAGAAAAAAAATTTCTCAGTAATATTTCTGTATGTGAGAGTAATACATGTACCAAATTTTATATGGATATCTTAATTTTGTAATGAGTTATGCGCGTTTAAGTGATTTTAGGGATAGGACCTTGTATGGGAGCTATGACCAATAATGGACCGATCGGAAAAAAAATTCACAATAATATTTCTGTGCACATGAGTAATACTTGTACCAAATTGTATATGGATGTATTATGTTAGTAATGAGTTATGCGCGTTTAAGTGATTTTCGGGAGGGGACCTCGTATGGGAGCTATGACCAATTATGGACCGATGGAAAAAAAATGTCAAAGTAATACTTCTGTATGTGAGGGCAATACTTGTACCAAATTTTATATAGATAACTTGATTTAGAAATGAATTATGTGCGTTTAAGTTATTTTCGGGAGGGGACCTTGTATGGGAGCTATGTCCAATTATGGACCGATCCAGAAAATTTTTCTCTGAATGATTTCTATTGACATAAGATTTTAATTTGTAAAATTTTGTAAAGATTTCGACATTGTGACGGAAGTTATTAATAAAAAACCCATTTTCCGGGAATATGTACTTTTGTATGGGAGGTATATGAAATTGTGGACCGATTCAGGCAATTTTCAGCGGGAATCAAGCTCTTGTATAGAAACGAATGTATGCTGATTTTCATGGAATTATCATTCACAGTTTTCGAGAAAATTACATCAGAATGTGTAAAAAATGCTTATTTTTTTCGAGGTTGTTTCAAATTTTGATTCATAACTTTTCCCGGAGTGAACCGATTTTGCTCATTTTCAATACCAAACTGCCTAGGACAATAATAAATATTTTGGGTGATTTTCGTTAATTTTTGTTGCTTCGTGTTAACGTGAGAATGTTTTATACAGACAGACAGGCAGACGGACGGACGGACGGACAGACGGACATAGCTAAATCGACTCAGAATTTCATAAGGTCCAAGAATATATATACTTTGTTGGGTCTCAGATGAATATTTCTTGGTGTTACACACGGAATGACAAAGTTATATATACCCTCTATCACCACTGATGGTGGTGGAGGGTATAAAAAAATGGTTTACAACAAAAATAATTTCTTATATGTGGTTACAATTACAACGTATAAGTAGAAAAAAAATTAGAAATTAATAACTAGTTAACAAGAAAAAAAAAAAAAAAAAACCAAAACACAATTAAAACTCACCACTAATAGAATAATTATGATACAAGGAAAATAAAAAAAAGAGATAACTGTGTAAACAGACTTTAATTTTATTTTTTTTTATTTAAATACCCTACAGCACCGTTTTAAAAAAAAATCGGTTTTACTTTAAATTCGGTTACTAAATTGATTTATTTAGTTTTAACTTGAGCCGTTTATGTGTGCAAATTCTATGGAAAATTATCTAGTTCTTTACTTAATTATATATATTTCTAAATAATGTTTTTGATCATAATTGATCCTTTGTTAAAATTTTTTATTATTCAATGATTTTTTTATGAATTTTTGTTAATAAACATGAATATCATGAGTAACTAAATTTCAAAAGACTTATCCTTTGGGTTAGTGAAAGTTAGCTTTAGGTTTGGGTCCTTATGATTATTATGGTGCTATGAAGGACAAGGTCGGGTGGGTTTTGAGCATGGGGTTTTCACCTTCCCCCTTAGGGTATTTACACTTAATTGACCTTGAGTTAAATTACACAACAGTTCATATTTTCCTTCACACAATGTTGGTTTTAGTTTAGTAACAATTCATTTTTTTTATTTATTAGGGACTCTGTAATAACAATGTAGGTAATGGTGTGGTTTGTAGACATGGGTCAAGAACCTCCCCCACGACTGAACCTGGCTGGTAAGATGGGTCCCGCAGATCCAATGTCGTACAAATTTATTTTATGTTGAAGATAGGTAATTGATTCTACTCTGGTACAGTGTACTTAGTATTTTTGTTCATATTCACATTTTAGAAGTTCAATTATGGTGAAACACTTCAACAAATCTTTAATTTACCCATTACAAACAGCATCTGGCTCCAAAGCTGGATGCAGCAAAATAAGCAGCGAGGCACCTCTGGACGTCACCCCAAGTACCTCAAAAGCAGCTCAGGTCCGTATTGGCAAAATGCCGATAAAACCCCGTGCTTCGGGGACTACTAAGGCCACCAAAACCAAGGTAGCAACCCCAGTACCGGTTATGCACGAGGGAACTGCGAACAAGATTTCGGGTTCTGAAACGGCATCTCCCTATGCCAGCACGGCGAATAGTAAGACCCCCAGGCACGTAACACCAGCAAGAAGGGCCTTCCTACAACGGCGCTCCGCCGCCAAAATTCTAGCGCGCTTAGCTGGCAAGCCAGTTGAGTCGATAAGTAAAGAGGACAAGTCCTCTCTAGAATGGGCTAAGGGAAAATTGACCGTTCTGGAGAAGAGTCCCCCCCTCACGTCTAAGGACGCGCCTAAACGGCAACGTTCTGAGGAGGAGACTAATCTTCAGGGCCAGCAGCCCGGGACAAAACGTCCGAAACCGTTGCCCCCCAAGCCGCATGACAGGACCTCCGGTGAAGTGGTTGAGAACCAATTCACGCGTGCTGTCATCGACAGGGGTGACATAGATGGCGCTATGTCTCCATCCAGATGGGACATAGTGCGGAAAAAGCTGATGGGGGTGTTCTGGGAAGTTCTTAAACAGAACCCTGGTCCCCCCCCACAGTGTGAGGACGGCGGTTGGTTTCACAACAGAGTGAAGCTAATGGCCTGTTCCAACGAGCGCTCAGCTTTGCTCCTGAAGCAGGCTGTGTCGCTGATAAAGGATCCGTGGGAAGGTGCTAAGCTGGAAGTGGTCTCTGTGGACGAGATCCCAGGCCTAGATCCACCGCCATAATTCCTGCGGAACCACATTTAAAGGCAGCGATACTGGAGCTTCTACAGGTTGGCAATCCGGATCTTCCAACTCAAGATTGGAAGGTCGTCAGGGTTTCTCAACCTGTAGGAAGCTCCAGAAGGATTGTTGTGATCCTGAACCAGGAGTCTTTGGCGCCGCTTCGCGAGAAACAAGGGAAGGTCTACTACGGCTTCGAGTCGATCTTCCTTCGTGTCTACCGAGGCGATGACAAGGGACTATTGGAACAGGATGATCCCGATCCTGACCAATCCGCTGCGGATATGTCTTGCGACGAGACTGACCTTTCGCTGAGTCAATCAACTTCTAAGTTGGTTAAGGAGGGGGAAGAGTCAGTTGACGAGGACGATCTCCTTGCCTCTGACAAGGAGGACGCCAACGTCACAGTGTTGCGTAAAGACAAAAAAGGAGATGGTGAGAGTAACCCAAATTAATCTCCACCACTCCAAAGCAGCCTCGGCTGCACTGCTCCTCCGAATGGGTGTAAGTGGGGAGGAGCTCGCCCTAGTCCAGGAACCCTGGATTCACCAAGAAAGGGTGAGTGGACTAGGCATGAAAAGCTTTAAGCTATTGTACGCAAAAGGATCTGGTAAGATTCGATCCTGTATAGTAGCCAAAAGCAGTCTCAACATCTTCATTCTTTCTGATTTCAGTGATGAAGACACTGTAGCAGCCATATGGGAGACCAGTGTAGGTGCTATATTGGTTATCTCGGCGTACATGGCTCACGACCACAGCGACCAGCCACCGAACAACCTGGTCTGCAGATCCATAGAGATGGCAAACTCGAAAAGCATGCCGATCATCATGGGGGCTGATGCCAATGCCCATCACACTGTCTGGGGAAGCTCGGACATAAACGCTAGAGGTGAGTCAATCTTTAACTTCATTCTAAGCAATAATCTTGATATTTTAAATACAGGATCCGAACCGACCTTTATTGTTTCAAACAGAAGGGAAGTTCTTGACATTACGCTGGTTAGTTCTATGCATCATGATAGGATAAGGGGATGGAGAGTCTCAAGTGACTGCTCTTTCTGTGACCATCAGTACATCGATTTTGAAATCGTAGTTGACAAAGTGGCCCCAAAGCCCTTTATGAACAGGAGACGAACAGATTGGGAAATGCAAATGGGGCTAATCTCACGTTCACTCCAGGATGTACCGATCATCGAAAACCGATCGGACATAGAAAACGCGGTTGAAACCATAAATCAAGCTTTCAAACACGCGACTTCACTGTCTTGTAAACAGAATATGCACAAAGGCAGATGCAGGCCCCCATGGTGGTCTGCGGACATTGCGAAATCTCGAAAAGAGACGCGCAGACTGTTTAACGAGGCAAAGAAAACAGGAAACTGGATTTCTTACAAGACCTCGGTTAATCGTTTCAAGAACCTGGTAAGAAATGCAAAGCGCAAATCTTGGAAAACCTTCTGTAGCGGCGTGGAAGGTTCTTCTGAGACCAGTCGTCTGCGCAAAATCTTATCATCTACTCCTCCTGTCCCATGTTTCATTCAGAAACCTTGTGGCAGTTGGACGACCAACAGCCAAGAAACCTTAGAAGTTTTAATGGCCACTCACTTTCCAGGCTGTCAATCTCCGGAAAACGGGACTGACATGCAGTTTACAGATCTCCCAGCTGATACAGGAATATCCATAAATGAAGATAAGATCAACTGGGCGATAAACAGCTTCGACCCCTACAAATCACCGGGTCCTGACGGTATAATACCTGCGGATTTGCAATACAATGCTGTCCATCTTATGCCTTGGCTAACGCGGATATATGATGCCTGTTTAAAATGGTCTTAAATACCCGAACCCTGGACCAAGTGCACAGTGGTCTTCATTCCGAAAGGAGGAAAGACCTCTCACACGAAGCCAAAGGATTTTAGACCAATTAGTCTATCCTCCTTTCTTCTCAAAACTTTGGAAAGGATAATTGATCTGCATCTCAACATGCCTACATCAAGGGAAAATCTGTTGAGACTGCATTACATTCGCTAGTTTGTCACATTGAAAAGACAATAGCGCAAGTGGAATATACACTTGTTGCCTTCTTGGACATCGAGGGGGCTTTCAACAATGTTCACCCTGGGTCGATAACAACGGCCCTAACTGGCCTGGGTATAAACCAACCAATAACAGCTTTCATCAAGAGATTACTGACTCAACGAATCATTATCTCCGAAATGGGAGCAGCAAATGTCACAAAAGTGGCAAATCGCGGTACCCCACAAGGTGGAGTTCTATCTCCACTTCTGTGGAACCTAGCGTTGAACCCACTTCTTATGGATCTTAGATCTATGGGATTTAAGGTAATAGCATATGCAGACGATGTGTCTGTAGTAGTATCTGGCAAATATCTGGATACTTTATCGCAAAGGATGGAGATTGCACTCAAGACACTCAGTACGTGGAGCAACGTCAGTGGCCTTGGTGTAAATCCATTGAAAACGGAACTCGTTCTCTTCACTAAGAAGTACAAGATACCCACCTTCACTCTCCCACGACTGAATGGGATAGAATTGAAGTTATCGGATAGTGCTAAATATCTGGGAGTAATCCTAGATTCAAAACTATCATGGCATTTGAACACTCAATCTAGAGTATCAAAAGCGACTGCGGCCTTATACTCGTGTAAGAGAGCAATTGGCAAATCATGGGTCATAAACCCCAAGAATACCAAATGGCTCTTCGACATGGTAGTCAAGCCCATACTATTGTACGGTGCACTTGTATGGTGGAAGTCTGTACAAAAGGACTCACACCGCAAACGTTTTGAGGGAATCCTTCGTACATCAGCTCTGTTGATAACGGGGGCTCTCCGCACCACCCCATCAAAGGCTCTCTTTGTCATGATGGGATGGCTACCTATTGATCTAATGGCCCAAGAGGTTGCCCTCAACGCGGCTATTAGACTCAATAAAATTAGTATGTGGCATATGATTCAGTCAGGTCACTCCACCATTCTCAATTGTCTAGGAGAGATTCCTGACAATATCGACTATTGCATCGCCAAACCGTCTTTTGATAGAAGCTTTTCGGTGAATATCCGACACGATCCAAATGTGATGGAAACAATCCTCCCTGACGGATCGTATAAGCTTCCTGACCAATGTAGCGTCCTTCAGGCTGAACTATCAGCCATTAAACGGGCTGCAAACTGGCTCAGGTTTTATCGAATATACGGTGCTAATATTCGAATTTATACCGACAGCCAGACAGCCCTTAAGGTTCTAAGTGGTGTCTACACGACGTCAAACTTAGTCCTAGAATGCCGGGCATCCCTTAACGAGATGGCGAAACATTCCACAATAGGGCTGCATTGGATTCCAGGACATCAGCAAATTCCTGGTAATACCGTCGCGGACTCTCTTGCCAAGTTAGGCTCCTCGCTTGCAAGAGAGCATACCGACCCTTTTGTCGGTATATCGCTTTCAACCTGCAAACGCTCGATACGTGAAAAACTATATGAGCTTGCGCAATGCAGATGGTCGACTGAAGCCACCTGTAGACAGGCAAGGATCATGTGGCCATCTTACGACCCACAAAGATCCCAAGCCCTTTTCTACATTCCGAGAGTTAATCTACGGAACTTAACGGCAGTGGTAACTGGTCACTGGCCTTTCGGACTCCATGCAAGAAGACTGAACTTACCCAGTAACGACTTCTGCAGGAGCTGCCAGGATGAAGAGGAAGAAGAGAGTATAACTCACTTCCTCTGTCATTGTCCTGCCCTAGCTGATCACAGAATGGGTCTGCTAGGTAGCTATTTTCTGCATGACTTAGCGCATCTATCGGAGGTTGATATCCGAAAGATAGATTCCTATATTCGTGCGACAAACTGGTTCGGTGGAAACCAGAGTGATTAGGTTGAAGTGTACTAATACGCCAACCGTTCTCTCTCGTTTCAGGTATCACAAAGGGATCAAAAAACTGGACCCAAGTGTGTCCCCAGTGATGACATCGCGAGGACGACCTGCCTACCTAACCTAACCTAACCAAAACAAAAAACCAAATTTGTTCGAATTTGACAAATGGTTTTTTAATATTGGTATAACAGCCAGCAGTATAACAGTTGATCACTGTACAAACAAAATAAACAAAACAAACAAAGAAAAAACAATAATACAAGCAAATGCAACAACAAACAAGAGAGCTTTTATTCACTCCCATAGTGAGCGCAAATGCATTGTGTGTAACAACAACAACAATAATTGTAGGACAGTAGCAAACTGCCCAACATATTTATCGATGGATCGTGGTGAAAAATGGAACATAGTAAGAACAAACAAACTATGTAAATTTTGTTTATTTAAACACAGTGGAGACTGCAATAAGAAGAAAAAGTGCGGTAAAGAGGGATGCGAATATTTTCACCACCCTTCATTACATCGATATTCTGTACCGGTTACTCAACAACAAAGTGAAGTGTCAAATAAAAACACACATGTTGTTGAAAAAGAAGTTGTAAACAATACACACAGTGCAAAAATAAATAATATTTTGTTTAAAATAATTCCTGTGGAAATTTATGGGAAAAATAAAACTATTAAAACATTTGCCTTTATAGACGAAGGCTCGTCGATCAGTTTAATGGACGAATCGTTGGCAAATGAATTAGAAATGGATGGCGTTTTAAATCCATTGTGTTTGCGGTGGACGGGAGGTATGGAAAGAAGTGAAGAAAGTTCAAAGAAACTTAAAATTTTCATTTCAGGTGGAAATAAAAAGCGTGTGGCTTTGGGTGTTTCTACGGTGAAATCATTAAATTTGCCGATACAGTCTTTGGACTATAAAATATTGTCGCAGCGCTATCGCCACTTGCGAAAACTTCCTGTAGAAAGTTACAGTGATGCAGTGCCACAAATATTAATTGGATTGAATCATTTTGATTTAGGAGTTTCAAGCAAGATACGTGAAGGGTCTCCACATAAGCCCGTAGCCGTGTGTACAAAACTTGGATGGCTGATTTATGGCACTGTAGCTGACAACAACAACACAAGTAAGCATTTTAATTTTCATATATGCGATTGCTCAGCCACTGCTGATAAGTTAGATGAGCTGGTTAGGAATTTTTACTCCCTTGATAGTGTGGGGATTTGTGTTAGAAATCCTCTTGCAGCTGAAAGTAATAGAAGGGCATTAGATTTACTGGACAAATTTACAAAACAAAAGCCAAGTGGGCATTATGAAGTTCCATTGTTATGGAAGTTTGATTTTATTGAGTTGCCGGACAGTTACGACATGTGTTTAAAGCGTCTTATTTGCCTAGAAAGAAAATTGCTACACAATGAAGAACTTTTTAAAATTTTTAAAGAAACGATTTCCAAATATCTATCTAAAGGCTACATACGAAAATTAAATATTAATGAAATTGATCGTTCTGATAGAAAAATTTGGTATCTTCCAATTTTTGCGGTTTTTAATAAAAACAAGTTAGAGTGCTATATTCGGCTGAGCCGAATCTTCAATACCCCCCAGCTGCTTTTATATTAATACTTTTCTAATTGATCAAATATTTGTAGAAAAAAGTTTTCTCATATCTTAAATAGAAAAATCCGTAGATTCAAACAGCTCAAATCTATTACAATTCCAAGATTTATTGAACATTACCAACGCTTGGCGATTTTTATTAATTTGCATGTATGCATGTGTGTGAAAGATTTAAGGATTATCAAAATACATATATATAATTTTGTTCTACACAAATTGATAATGCAACTAGTTAAATACGGTTTTAGGGGCAGGACCTAGTATGGGAGATATGACCAATTATAGACCGATCGTAAAAAATTCTTTAAGCAAAACTTCTGGAAATGAAAGCTATATTTCAGTAAAATTTTGTATCTATATCGTAATTTAGTAATAAGTAGTGTGTGTTATGAACCGATCGTGCAAAAATCTTGAAATAGAATTTTTGTATCAATAGCTTTATTTGGTAATGAGTATGTGCATTTAAGAGATTTTCGAAAGAGGACCTTGTGTATATAAAAACAAAATTTCAAAATTCTGTATCTATATCATTATTTGGTAATTAATATTGTACATTTAAGTAATTTTCTGGAGGGGGCCTAGTATGAGAGCTATGACCAAGTATGGACCGATCGTAAAACAATTTTATAGTGTAATTTATGTATATAAGAGCAATATTTGTGCTAAATGTATGGATATCAATATTTTGTAATGAGTTATGTGCGTTTATGTGATTTTCGGGAGGGAACCTTGCATGGGAGCTATGACCAAGGATGGACCGATAGGAAAAAAATTCCACAGTAATATTTCTGTGCATTTGAGCAATACTTGTACCAAATTTTATATGGATATCTTAATTTAGTAATAGTTATGCGCGTTTAAGTGATTTTCTGGAAGGGACCTTGTATGGGAGCTATGAACAATTATGAACCCCTCGGAAAAAAATGTCACAGTAATATATCTGTATATGTGAGCAATACCTGTACCAAATTTTATGTGGATATCTTAATTTAGTAATGAGTTATGTACGTTTAAGTGATTTTCGGGAGGGGACCTTGAGTGGGAGCTATGACCAGTTATGAACCGATCGGAAAAAAAATTCATAGTAATATTTTTGTGCATATGAGCAATACCTGTACCAAATTTTATATAGATATCTTAATTTGTTAATGAGTTATGTGCGTTTAAGTGATTTTCGGGAGGGGACCGTGTATGGGACCGATCAAAAAAAAAATTTCTCAGTAATATTTCTGTATGTGAGAGTAATACATGTACCAAATTTTATATGGATATCTTAATTTTGTAATGAGTTATGCGCGTTTAAGTGATTTTAGGGATAGGACCTTGTATGGGAGCTATGACCAATAATGGACCGATCGGAAAAAAAATTCACAATAATATTTCTGTGCACATGAGTAATACTTGTACCAAATTGTATATGGATGTCTTATGTTATTAATGAGTTATGCGCGTTTAAGTGATTTTCGGGAGGGGACCTTGTATGGGAGCTATGACCAATTATGGACCGATGGAAAAAAATGTCAAAGTAATACTTCTGTATGTGAGGGCAATACTTGTACCAAATTTTATATAGATAACTTGATTTAGAAATGAATTATGTGCGTTTAAGTTATTTTCGGGAGGGGACCTTGTATGGGAGCTATGTCCAATTATGGACCGATCCAGAAAATTTTTCTCTGAATGATTTCTATTGACATAAGATTTTAATTTGTAAAATTTTGTAAAGATTTCGACATTGTGACGGAAGTTATTAATAAAAAACCCATTTTCCGGGAATATGTACTTTTGTATGGGAGGTATATGAAATTGTGGACCGATTCAGACAATTTTCAGCGGGAATCAAGCTCTTGTATAGAAACGAATGTATGCTGATTTTCATGGAATTATCATTCACAGTTTTCGAGAAAATTACATCAGAATGTGTAAAAAATGCTTATTTTTTCGAGGTTGTTTCAAATTTTGATTCATAACTTTTCCCGGTGTGAACCGATTTTGCTCATTTTCAATACCAAACTGCCTAGGACAATAATAAATATTTTGGGTGAATTTCGTTAATTTTTGTTGCTTCGTGTTAACGTGAGAACGGACAGACGGACATAGCTAAATCGACTCAGAATTTCATAAGGTCCAAGAATATATATACTTTGTTGGGTCTCAGACGAATATTTCTTGGTGTTACACACGGAATGACAAAGTTATATATACCCTCTATCACCACTGATGGTGGTGGAGGGTATAATAAACCCGGTAAATCGCGTGTCGTTTGGGATGCAGCTGCCAAATCGAATAGTATGTCCCCAAATACGTATTTGCTTAAGGGACCTGATTACTTGGCCTCACTGCCATCAATTCTTTTTAAATTTCGCCAGAAATCTGTGCCTATTTGTGGTGACATCGAGGAGATGATCCATCAGGTCCACATCCGACCTTAAGATCGTGACGTTCAACGATTTCTTTGGCGTGACTGTTTGCAAGATAAATCCCCAGATATTTACGTGATGGCTGTTATGATATTTGGAGCCACGTGTGCTCCAAGCATTTCTCAGTACATCAAAAATTTAAATGCGAGTAAATTTGAAAAAGAGTTCCCCATAGCAGCCAGGGCTATAAAAGAAAATCATTATGTGGATGATTTCCTTGACTCAGTCGATAAATCTGATGATGGCTATTAAACTAATTTCGGATGTTTCATACATTCATCAGCAAGCTGGTTTTAATATTCGAAATTGGATTTCAAACAACAAACTGGTATTAAAATCCATTAATAATAATAATTAATTTAAAAGAAGAAAATCAAATTGAAAAGGTTTAGGCAATTTTTGGGAACATCAAGAGGATGTTATAACATTTAAAATTTCTGCATGGTTAATAGAAAGCGATATATTTTCTGGAGGAAAAGTACCTACAAAGAGGGAAATGTTAAGACTAGTTATGTCAATTTATGACCCCCTTGGTCTAATTGGACATATCATTATGTATGTAAAGGTCCTTATGCAAGAAGTTTGGCGTTCAAAGGTTGATTGGGATGAACAGATTCCTCCCGAACTGTATACCAAATGGATTAAATGGGTTAATATTTTACCCTCTATTGAAAAAATAAAAATTCCTCGATGTTATTTAAAATATTTTGAAAATTACAATAACGTAGAGGAAGTTCAGTTGCATACATTTGTGGATGCAAGTAAAGATGGTTATGCAGCTGTGTGCTACTTCAGGTTAAAAAAAAATAATGAAATAATTTGTTCTATAATTGGGGCCAAAACTAGGGTGGCTCCTATGAAAATAACATCAGTTCCACGTCTAGAACTAATGGCTGCCCTAATAGGGTCTCGTTTTGCCAAATACGTAACAGAAAACCATGATTTAAAAATTAATGAAAAATTTTATTGGACCGATTCGAAGACGGTTCTTAGTTGGATTAATTCTGATCACCGCAAATATAACTAATTTGTGGCTCTTCGAATCACCGAGATTCTAGAATTTTCCTCAATCAAAGAGTGGAAATGGATTCCAACCAAGGAAAATGTGGCTGATGACGCTACAAAATGGTCTAAAATCCCCAAGATTTCTGATAATTGCAGATGGTTCCAAGGACCCGAATTTTTACTTCGTCCAGAAAATGAATGGCCTCAAGCTGTTCTTTTCCCGAACTCAACAGAAGAGGAACGTTTACACCACTCGTTCAAAATTACAAATTTTGAGCCGATTTTTAACGTGTTTAAATTTTCAAAATGGACACATCTTGTACGAGCCGCAGCTTATGTTCTACGATTTATAAATAATTGCCGCATGATTAAAAAACAAAAGGCTGAAAATGTTTTATACATGCAGGCTCAAAATGAAAAATATTCTTATGAAATTTCACTATTAATTTCTAACCAGGCTATACCTAAATCCAGCGACATTTATAACAAAAATCCGTATTTAGATGACGGTATTTTGCGAGTTCATGGCAGAATCGATAACGCGGATATACCAATGGACCAAAAGCGTCCGATAATATTACCACGAAAAAGTTATATTACCAAACTTATATTAATGCATTATCATATGAAATTCTATCACATGAATCATGAAACTGCCATCAATGAAATTAGACAAAAATATTCAATTTCAAGACTACGTCCCACATACAAAACCGTACTTCGCAACTGTCAAATGTGTAAAATAAAACAAGTAAGAGTGTTATATTCGGCCATGCCGAATCTTATATACCCACCATCAAATCATCCTTATTAATAAATTTTGATATTATCGATCTAGTTTGAATCATATGTTGATATTAATATGAACATCACGGACATATTTGGAAGAGGGCCAAGGGCTTAAGCATGGACCGTGCTATTCCGAATTAAAAATATTAATTTTGTTTGACCCAATATTTATAACCAAAAACTGTTTTTTTGTAAGAGTGGTTATATGGAGGGTAGAGTCAATTATGGACCTATCCTTGTCGGTTTATTCAATAATTGTTTGTATCTAATGTCGCTGTACTCGTATTTTTAATTCAGTCATGAGGTTTAAAGTAATTTTCTGAAGAAAGCCGAAAATGGGGGTTTGATAGTTATCGACCGATCTTCATCAAATTCAGTTGAAAAATTTCAGTTCCTATAAAACTACCATAATTTGGAAGAACTTTTGAGTCACACATGAGCGTTTAAGTGATTTTCTGGAGCGAATCAATTATAGACCGATTTCAATAAGGACCGATCCTTATAAAATTTGATAGAGAGGTTTTGGCTCGCACGAAATTTGTTTATGTATAATTTTACCGCTGTACTCACATTTTTGAGTCAGTAATGAGCGTTAAAGTCATTGTATAAAGGAGACCTTATTAGGGGGTTAGGGTCAATTATGGACACATCCTCATAAAATTTAAGAAAATGATTTTAGTTCCTATAAAACTTTTTTATGTCGAATTTTATTGTTATGCATATGCTTCTTAAGGTAGATATGAGCATTAAAGTCCTTTTCTGAAGGGGACCTTATAGGAGGTAGGGTCAATTATGGACCGATCCTTATAAAATTCTACGAAGAGATTTATGTTCCCATAAAACATGTTTGTGCCGAATTTCACAGCTATTGATGCTTCTCTTAGAAAGTTATGGGCGATAAAGTCATTTTCTGAAGGGTACTTTATATGGGGGTAGGGTCAATTATGGGCCTATCCTTATAAAATTTTACAAAGAGATTTATGTTCCCATAAAACATGTTTGTGCCGAATTTCATCGCTATTGATGCTTTTCTTAGCCAGTTATGGGCGATAAAGTCATCTTCTGAAGGGGACTTTATATGGGGGGTAGGGTCAATTATGGACCGATCCTTATAAAATTATATGAAGAGATTAATGTTCCCATAAAACATGTTTGTGCTGAATTTCACCGCTATTGATGCTTCTCTTAGCCAGTTATAGGCCATAAAGTCATTTTCTGAAGGGGACTTTAAATGGGGGGTAGGGTCAAGTATGGACCGATCCTTATAAAATTTTACGAAGAAATTTACGTTCCCATAAAACATGTCTGTGCGGAATTCCACCGCTATTGATGTTTCTCTTAGCCAGTTATGGCCGATAAAGTCATTTTCTGAAGGGGACTTTATATGGGGGGTAGGGTCAATTATGGGCCTATCCTTATAAAATTTTACAAAGAGATTTATGTTCCCATAAAACATGTTTGTGCCGAATTTCATCGCTATTGATACTTTTCTTAGCCAGTTATGGGCGATAAAGTCATCTTCTGAAGGGGACTTTATATGGGGGGTAGGGTCAATTATGGACCGATCCTTATAAAATTATATGAAGAGATTAATGTTCCCATAAAACATGTTTGTGCCTAATTTCACCGCTATTAACGATTCTCTTATCCAGTTATATGCGATAAAGTCATTTTCTGAAGGGGACTTTATATGGGGGGTAGGGTCAATTATGGGCCTATCCTTATAAAATTTTACAAAGAGATTTATGTTCCCATAGAACATGTTTGTGCCGAATTTCACCGCTATTGATGCTTCTCTTAGCCAGTTATGGGAGATAAAGTCATTTTCTGAAGGGGACTTTATATGGGCGGTAGGGTCAATTATGAGCCTATCCTTATAAAATTTTAAAAAGAGATTTAGGTTCCCATAAAATATGTTTGTGCCGAATTTCACCGATATTGGTTCTTCCCCTAGCAAGTTATGAGCGATAAAGTCATTTTCTGAAGGGGATTTTATATGGGGGTAGGGTCAATTATGGACCGATCCTTATAAAATTTTACAGTGAGATTTAAGTTCCCATAGAACATGTTTGTGCCGAATTTCACCGCTATTGATGCTTCTCTTAGCCAGTTATGGGCGATAAAGTCATTTTTTGAAGGGGATTTTATATGGGGGGTAGGGTCAATTATGGACCGATCCTTATAAAATTTTACAAGGAGATTTAGGTTCCCATAAAACATGTTTGTGCCGAATTTCACTGCTATTGATGCTTCTCTTAGGCAGTTATGGGCGATAAAGTCATTTTCTGAAGGGGACTTTATATGGGGGGTAGGGTCAATTATGGACCGATCCTTATAAAATTTTACAGAGAGATTTAAGTTCCCATAGAACATGTTTGTGCCGAATTTCACCGCTATTGATGCTTCTCTTAGCCAGTTATGGGCGATAAAGTCATTTTCTGAAGGGGATTTTATATGGGGGGTAGGGTCAATTATGGACCGATCCTTATAAAATATAACAAAGACCTTTTGATTCCCATGAAACATGTTTGTGCCAAATCTCACCGCTATTGGTTCTTCCCTTAGCAAGTTATGAGCGATAAAGTCATTTTCTGAAGGGGGCCTTATATGGGGGCTAGGCGAAATTGTGGACCGATATTGCCCATTTTCAATACCAAACAAACTGCATCAACTAAAAGTATCTGTGCAAAATTTCAGCTCGCTAGCTGCTTCCATTTGGACTCTATCGTGTTTTCAACAGACAGACAGACAGACAGACGGACAGACGGACAGACGGACAGACGGACGGACATGGCTAGATCGTCTTAGAATCTAATAAGGACCCAGAATATATATACTTTTGTGGGACTTAGACGAATATTTCAATGTGTTACAAACGGAATGACAAAAACAATATACCCCCCATCTTTTTTGATGGTGGGTATAAAAAGCTATGCCTCAAAATCCACAAATGGCGAAACTGCCCCATGCTCGTGTCGCTTCATATGTTGCACCGTTCACCTTTACTGGAATCGACTTCTTCGGACCCATTATGGTCACCATAAATCGACATAAAGAGAAACGGTATGGATGTTTATTTACTTGTTTAACAGTCAGGGCAGTCCACATTGAGATTGCACATTCTCTGACGACCAGCTCCTGTATTTTAGCCATCCGCAATTTTATGGCACGCAGAGGAATTCCCCAAGAATTTTACAGTGACAACGGGAAAAATTTTGTCGGAGCTGAGAGAGAGCTTCGCGAGACTTTAGCAGATGTGGATAAGGATGAGTTAGTGAAAACTTTCACTACAACGGCAACGAAGTGGAATTTTAATCCTCCAGCTTCGCCCCACATGGGAGGAGCCTGGGAGCGACTTGTACGCTCCATAAAAACAATTTTGTACAAAATAATGCCTTCAAGGTCACCAAGCGATGAGCTTCTACAAAGTATGCTGATAGAGGTGGAAAATATCGTAAATTCAAGGCCACTCGCCTACGTTCCTGTGGATGCAGAATCAAACGAAGTATTGACGCCAAACCACTTCCTGGTAGGAAGTTCTTCAGGACTGAAGCCTATGTCAGTTTGTAGCGACAGTGCTATATTATTAAAACAAAGTTGGCTTACATCTCAACAATACGCCAATATTTTTTGGAAGAAGTGGCTTAGTGAATATTTACCGTCGTTAGTTTGTAGGTCGAAATGGCATGATCGACCAAAACCTTTATGTCAGGGGGACTTGGTTATTATTGTTGACCCTTCCCTTCCGCGTAATGTCTGGCTGCGTGGTAAAGTCTTGGAGACTAGATTGGCAAAAGATGGTCAAGTACGAAGCGCAAAAGTACTTACTCAAGATGGAGTTCTGGAAAGGCCTGCGGCGAAGCTGGCGATTTTAGAAGTTGCTCACCAAAAAGAGTCTGACTGCGAAGAAGCTTCTTGCCATACTGCGGGGGGAATGTTAACGCCACTACAAAAATCCCCATGATTTTTTATACCATCTGGCATCTCTTAATTTTAATTTATTGTAATTAATATTTTTGCTGATTGTCAATCATTACAATTATTGCTGATTGTCAATCATTACAATTATTGCTGATTGTCAAGCATTACAAAGATAACGAAAGAAATAAGTTTAGGTTGAAGCCATGTTCTTAGCTCTGACATTTTTTAATTAACCACAAGTTACATTAATTGCAAGTTGGCAGAACTCAGGACATAATTAAAATTAATTAAGAATTTAAATTAAACATTTCCTAGTGGTTTCCATACCAAAAAGTATGTAGAATTAATTATAATTATTTTTATTTCCAAATTCCTAATTATTTGAATTTATTTAGGAATTTTAATATTTAAGTACACTTGTTGAATAAATTAAGTTTTTATAAAACTTGTGTATTTTTATTCAAAATCTCCGTGGAAGTCACTAGAAGTTACTTAGACTGGCGTGTCTCCAACAGTTACAATATTATATTTTTTCTTTTCAAAGTACAAAATAGTTTTGTATATTACTTTTTAAAGATATTTATCACTTTTTTATACCCACCATCAAAATAGATGGGAGCATATTGATTTGTCATTCCATTTGTAACACATCAAAATATTGGTCATAGACCTTATTTCCTTATTCTAAGACGATCTAGCCATGTCTGTCCGCCTGTCTGTTGAAAGCACAATAGAAGCCGATCGGAAAGAGGTAGAGAGTTGAAATTTTCCAGAAATATTCCGTACAGATTTGTTTGGTATTGAAAATGGACAATATCGGTCTATATTTTCGGATAGCCCCTATACAAGTGGACCTCCGGAAAACAGCATTAACTTTCATTACTGTTTCAAAAATACAAGTATAGCAATGAAATTCGACATAAATAAGTTTCATATAATCCAAAATCTCTCTACAAAATTTTATAAGGATCGGTTCATTATTGACCCTACCCCCATATAAGGTTCCCTTTAGAAAATGACTAACGCTCATTACTGGCTTAAAAATACTAATGTAGTGCTGAAATTCGACACACATAAGTTTTATGGGACAAGAAATCTCTCTAACAATTTTTTTGAGGATCGACCAATAAACTACCCTACCCCCCATATAAGGCCCCTTCAGAAAATTACTTTAACGCTCATTACTAGCTAAAAAATAGCGAAGAAATTCAACACAAGTATGTTTCTTGCGATCCAAAATCTCTCTACCAAATTTTATGTGGATCATTCAATAATTGACCCTACCCCCCCTAAAAGGTCCCCTTCAGAAAATGATTAAGCCCTCATTAAAGGCCGTCTTCCAAATATTACACTGATGTTCATATTAATATCGATATATGATGATAAAATTCAACATAGATCTAATAAATTATAAATTTTTTCGATACTAACAAAAGCATCGGTTCGTAAATATCAAAGTTTATTTATAAGGAAGCATTCCTTTTCGGAAATCATTTGATGGTTTTTTTGGCTTTTTTTATTATCCATTTCTAAAAGGGAAATTTTTCAAATATACACTGCATACTTATGCCAGAAATTTAAATTTATCTTACTGGACTGTTAAAGTAATATGCAAGGCAAAGATTTCTATGCAAATGAATGTTTGTAGTCAGTAACTAAAAATAACTTTTAAGTAGTTTTCTTTTCGAATCAAAGAATTTGCAACAAAATGGCATCGATTTGTTGTTGCATATTTTTTAATATTTTGTTATAAATGCATAAATTACATATTTTGCTTTAAAATGCATATATTTTGCATATTTCTAATATTTTTATAGCATATTTTTAATTTTTCGAATGCTAATTTTTTCATTTTAAAACAAGTGTTATATTCGACTATGCCGAATCTTATATAGCGTATGCCGTATGCGATATACTTTAAACGTTAAAAGAATTTTTTGGAGGGGACCATATACATATCGTCGCCGCGAAGTTATCTTCACGTATCTCCAAAAATTTTTTTGGGGAAATTGAAGTTAAAGTTTCAACAATTTATATACAAAAATTGAGCCGAAAAATGTGGCAAAATTTTTTTATATAATGTAGTGCTTGATTTTTCTACATCGATTACTGTAAAAATATCCAATGTCATGCCTGTCTGTTGAAAGCACAATAGAAGCCGATCGGAAAGAGGTAGAGAGTTGAAATTTTCCAGAAATATTCCGTACAGATTTGTTTGGTATTGAAAATGGACAATATCGGTCTATATTTTCGGATAGCCCCTATACAAGTGGACCTCCGGAAAACAGCATTAACTTTCATTACTGTTTCAAAAATACAAGTATAGCAATGAAATTCGACATAAATAAGTTTCATATAATCCAAAATCTCTCTACAAAATTTTATAAGGATCGGTTCATTATTGACCCTACCCCCATATAAGGTTCCCTTTAGAAAATGACTAACGCTCATTACTGGCTTAAAAATACTAATGTAGTGCTGAAATTCGACACACATAAGTTTTATGGGACAAGAAATCTCTCTAACAATTTTTTTGAGGATCGACCAATAAACTACCCTACCCCCCATATAAGGCCCCTTCAGAAAATTACTTTAACGCTCATTACTAGCTAAAAAATAGCGAAGAAATTCAACACAAGTATGTTTCTTGCGATCCAAAATCTCTCTACCAAATTTTATGTGGATCATTCAATAATTGACCCTACCCCCCCTAAAAGGTCCCCTTCAGAAAATGATTAAGCCCTCATTAAAGGCCGTCTTCCAAATATTACACTGATGTTCATATTAATATCGATATATGATGATAAAATTCAACATAGATCTAATAAATTATAAATTTTTTCGATACTAACAAAAGCATCGGTTCGTAAATATCAAAGTTTATTTATAAGGAAGCATTCCTTTTCGGAAATCATTTGATGGTTTTTTTGGCTTTTTTTATTATCCATTTCTAAAAGGGAAATTTTTCAAATATACACTGCATACTTATGCCAGAAATTTAAATTTATCTTACTGGACTGTTAAAGTAATATGCAAGGCAAAGATTTCTATGCAAATGAATGTTTGTAGTCAGTAACTAAAAATAACTTTTAAGTAGTTTTCTTTTCGAATCAAAGAATTTGCAACAAAATGGCATCGATTTGTTGTTGCATATTTTTTAATATTTTGTTATAAATGCATAAATTACATATTTTGCTTTAAAATGCATATATTTTGCATATTTCTAATATTTTTATAGCATATTTTTAATTTTTCGAATGCTAATTTTTTCATTTTAAAACAAGTGTTATATTCGACTATGCCGAATCTTATATAGCGTATGCCGTATGCGATATACTTTAAACGTTAAAAGAATTTTTTGGAGGGGACCATATACATATCGTCGCCGCGAAGTTATCTTCACGTATCTCCAAAAATTTTTTTGGGGAAATTGAAGTTAAAGTTTCAACAATTTATATACAAAAATTGAGCCGAAAAATGTGGCTAAATTTTTTTATATAATGTAGTGCTTGATTTTTCTACATCGATTACTGTAAAAATATCCAATGTCATGGAGTAAATTTTTCAAGATATGGTCATTTTTAGCTCAAGAAGAATTTCCCAAATTTGTTGTATAAACCACTTTTTGAGAACTATTTTTTTAATTTATGGCATATACGTGAAAATGTACTGATAAAAACTTTTTAAGTTCATTCTCTCTCAAACGCAGATGTTTAGCTAACTTCCCAAGAAAACCTACATTGAAAAGTAATGAGTTAAAAAGCTAATAAAACCTCTTTTCATTAGCATTTTAACTCAATATATTAACACGGTGGTGTCATTGGAGACAAGTACTTACCGCATCGGTTACAAATAGAGAGTTAAAGAAGTACTTGTTGAGGGAGATGTTTTGTTTTTAATAATAACAAGTTAGAGTGCTATATTCGGCTGAGCCGAATCTTCAATACCCTCCACCAGCTGCTTTTATATTAATACTTTTCTAATTGATCAAATATTTGTAGAAAAAAGTTTTCTCATATCTTAAATAGAAAAATCCGTAGATTCAAACAGCTCAAATCTATTACAATTCCAAGATTTATTGAACATTACCAGCGCTTGGCGATTTTTATTAATTTGCATGTATGCATGTGTGTGAAAGATTTAAGGATTATCAAAATACATATATATAATTTTGTTCTACACAAATTGATAATGCAACTAGTTAAATACGGTTTTAGGGGCAGGACCTAGTATGGGAGATATGACCAATTATAGACCGATCGTAAAAAATTCTTTAAGCAAAACTTCTGGAAATGAAAGCTATATTTCAGTAAAATTTTGTATCTATATCGTAATTTAGTAATAAGTAATGTGTGTTATGAACCGATCGTGCAAAAATCTTGAAATAGAATTTTTGTATCAATAGCTTTATTTGGTAATGAGTAATGTGCATTTAAGAGATTTTCGAAAGAGGACCTTGTGTATATAAAAACAAAATTTCAAAATTCTGTATCTATATCATTATTTGGTAATTAATATTGTACATTTAAGTAATTTTCTGGAGGGGGCCTAGTATGAGAGCTATGACCAAGTATGGACCGATCGTTAAACAATTTTATAGTGTAATTTATGTATATAAGAGCAATATTTGTGCTAAATGTATGGATATCAATATTTTGTAATGAGTTATGTGCGTTTATGTGATTTTCGGGAGGGAACCTTGCATGGGAGCTATGACCAAGGATGGACCGATAGGAAAAAAATTCCACAGTAATATTTCTGTGCATTTGAGCAATACTTGTACCAAATTTTATATGGATATCTTAATTTAGTAATAGTTATGCGCGTTTAAGTGATTTTCTGGAAGGGACCTTGTATGGGAGCTATGACCAATTATGAACCCCTCGGAAAAAAATGTCACAGTAATATATCTGTATATGTGAGCAATACCTGTACCAAATTTTATGTGGATATCTTAATTTAGTAATGAGTTATGCGCGTTTAAGTGATTTTAGGGATAGGACCTTGTATGGGAGCTATGACCAATAATGGACCGATCGGAAAAAAAATTCACAATAATATTTCTGTGCACATGAGTAATACTTGTACCAAATTGTATATGGATGTATTATGTTAGTAATGAGTTATGCGCGTTTAAGTGATTTTCGGGAGGGGACCTTGTATGGGAGCTATGACCAATTATGAACCGATGGAAAAAAAAATGTCAAAGTAATACTTCTGTATGTGAGGGCAATACTTGTACCAAATTTTATATAGATAACTTGATTTAGAAATGAATTATGTGCGTTTAAGTTATTTTCGGGAGGGGACCTTGTATGGGAGCTATGTCCAATTATGGACCGATCCAGAAAATTTTTCTCTGAATGATTTCTATTGACATAAGATTTTAATTTGTAAAATTTTGTAAAGATTTCGACATTGTGACGGAAGTTATTAATAAAAAACCCATTTTCCGGGAATATGTACTTTTGTATGGGAGGTATATGAAATTGTGGACCGATTCAGGCAATTTTCAGCGGGAATCAAGCTCTTGTATAGAAACGAATGTATGCTGATTTTCATGGAATTATCATTCACAGTTTTCGAGAAAATTACATAAGAATGTGTAAAAAATGCTTATTTTTTTCGAGGTTGTTTCAAATTTTGATTCATAACTTTTCCCGGTGTGAACCGATTTTGCTCATTTTCAATACCAAACTGCCTAGGACAATAATAAATATTTTGGGTGATTTTCGTTAATTTTTGTTGCTTCGTGTTAACGTGAGAATGTTTTATACAGACAGACAGACAGACGGACATAGCTAAATCGACTCAGAATTTCATAAGGTCCAAGAATATATATACTTTGTTGGGTCTCAGATGAATATTTCTTGGTGTTACACACGGAATGACAAAGTTATATATACCCTCTATCACCACTGATGGTGGTGGAGGGTATAAAAAGAGCCAGCGAGTATACGAACCAATAACTTCCGTTTGTTAGTCAAATATTCTACTCACTGCACCACTGCTTAGCTATTTTATTGTGCGTCAAATAATGGTTTTTACATACAAATTTAATTGTTGTTTAGTAAGTACAAGTCATTTCCAGATTTTTGCTGGGTTTATATACGAAATCTGTATTCGCATTTTGTAATTGCTATTGTTTAAAAAATTTTAATAGAATCCAGTGTCCTTTTTAAAGGACTTCAAAGTTTTAAAGAAGTAAATAAAAAAAAAAAAAAAAAAATATAATAAAAAATCTTCTACTGCTCAAACAATTCCACATTTGTTGTCAAAAGAACAAGAAGAGTTGGGAAGTATTTTGTATTATTATACCCTCCAAAACCATCAGTGGTGATAGAGGGTATATATAACTTTGTCATTCCGTGTGTAACACCAAGAAATATTCATCTGAGACCCAACAAAGTATATATATTCTTGGACCTTATGAAATTCTGAGTCGATTTAGCTATGTCCGTCTGTCCGTCCGTCCGTCCGTCTGTCTGTCTGTCTGTCTGTCTGTCTGTCTGTATAAAACATTCTCACGTTAACACGAAGCAACAAAAATTAACGAAATTCACCCAAAATATTTATTATTGTCCTAGGCAGTTTGGTATTGAAAATGAGCAAAATCGGTTCACACCGGGAAAAGTTATGAATCAAAATTTGAAACAACCTCGAAAAAAATAAGCATTTTTTACACATTCTGATGTAATTTTCTCGAAAACTGTGAATGATAATTCCATGAAAATTTAAGGATTATCAAAATACATATATATAATTTTGTTCTACACAAATTGATAATGCAACTAGTTAAATACGGTTTTAGGGGCAGGACCTAGTATGGGAGATATGACCAATTATAGACCGATCGTAAAAAATTCTTTAAGCAAAACTTCTGGAAATGAAAGCTATATTTCAGTAAAATTTTGTATCTATATCGTAATTTAGTAATAAGTAATGTGTGTTATGAACCGATCGTGCAAAAATCTTGAAATAGAATTTTTGTATCAATAGCTTTATTTGGTAATGAGTAATGTGCATTTAAGAGATTTTCGAAAGAGGACCTTGTGTATATAAAAACAAAATTTCAAAATTCTGTATCTATATCATTATTTGGTAATTAATATTGTACATTTAAGTAATTTTCTGGAGGGGGCCTAGTATGAGAGCTATGACCAAGTATGGACCGATCGTTAAACAATTTTATAGTGTAATTTATGTATATAAGAGCAATATTTGTGCTAAATGTATGGATATCAATATTTTGTAATGAGTTATGTGCGTTTATGTGATTTTCGGGAGGGAACCTTGCATGGGAGCTATGACCAAGGATGGACCGATAGGAAAAAAATTCCACAGTAATATTTCTGTGCATTTGAGCAATACTTGTACCAAATTTGATATGGATATCTTAATTTAGTAATAGTTATGCGCGTTTAAGTGATTTTCTGGAAGGGACCTTGTATGGGAGCTATGACCAATTATGAACCCCTCGGAAAAAAATGTCACAGTAATATATCTGTATATGTGAGCAATACCTGTACCAAATTTTATGTGGATATCTTAATTTAGTAATGAGTTATGCGCGTTTAAGTGATTTTAGGGATAGGACCTTGTATGGGAGCTATGACCAATAATGGACCGATCGGAAAAAAAATTCACAATAATATTTCTGTGCACATGAGTAATACTTGTACCAAATTGTATATGGATGTATTATGTTAGTAATGAGTTATGCGCGTTTAAGTGATTTTCGGGAGGGGACCTTGTATGGGAGCTATGACCAATTATGGACCGATGGAAAAAAAAATGTCAAAGTAATACTTCTGTATGTGAGGGCAATACTTGTACCAAATTTTATATAGATAACTTGATTTAGAAATGAATTATGTGCGTTTAAGTTATTTTCGGGAGGGGACCTTGTATGGGAGCTATGTCCAATTATGGACCGATCCAGAAAATTTTTCTCTGAATGATTTCTATTGACATAAGATTTTAATTTGTAAAATTTTGTAAAGATTTCGACATTGTGACGGAAGTTATTAATAAAAAACCCATTTTCCGGGAATATGTACTTTTGTATGGGAGGTATATGAAATTGTGGACCGATTCAGGCAATTTTCAGCGGGAATCAAGCTCTTGTATAGAAACGAATGTATGCTGATTTTCATGGAATTATCATTCACAGTTTTCGAGAAAATTACATCAGAATGTGTAAAAAATGCTTATTTTTTTCGAGGTTGTTTCAAATTTTGATTCATAACTTTTCCCGGTGTGAACCGATTTTGCTCATTTTCAATACCAAACTGCCTAGGACAATAATAAATATTTTGGGTGATTTTCGTTAATTTTTGTTGCTTCGTGTTAACGTGAGAATGTTTTATACAGACAGACAGACAGACGGACAGACGGACATAGCTAAATCGACTCAGAATTTCATAAGGTCCAAGAATATATATACTTTGTTGGGTCTCAGATGAATATTTCTTGGTGTTACACACGGAATGACAAAGTTATATATACCCTCTATCACCACTGATGGTGGTGGAGGGTATAAAAAGAGCCAGCGAGTATACGAACCAATAACTTCCGTTTGTTAGTCAAATATTCTACTCACTGCACCACTGCTTAGCTATTTTATTGTGCGTCAAATAATGGTTTTTACATACAAATTTAATTGTTGTTTAGTAAGTACAAGTCATTTCCAGATTTTTGCTGGGTTTATATACGAAATCTGTATTCGCATTTTGTAATTGCTATTGTTTAAAAAATTTTAATAGAATCCAGTGTCCTTTTTAAAGGACTTCAAAGTTTTAAAGAAGTAAATTAAAAAAAAAAAAAAAAATATAATAAAAAATCTTCTACTGCTCAAACAATTCCACATTTGTTGTCAAAAGAACAAGAAGAGTTGGGAAGTATTTTGTATTATTATACCCTCCAAAACCATCAGTGGTGATAGAGGGTATATATAACTTTGTCATTCCGTGTGTAACACCAAGAAATATTCATCTGAGACCCAACAAAGTATATATATTCTTGGACCTTATGAAATTCTGAGTCGATTTAGCTATGTCCGTCTGTCCGTCCGTCCGTCCGTCTGTCTGTCTGTCTGTCTGTCTGTCTGTCTGTCTGTCTGTCTGTCTGTCTGTATAAAACATTCTCACGTTAACACGAAGCAACAAAAATTAACGAAATTCACCCAAAATATTTATTATTGTCCTAGGCAGTTTGGTATTGAAAATGAGCAAAATCGGTTCACACCGGGAAAAGTTATGAATCAAAATTTGAAACAACCTCGAAAAAAATAAGCATTTTTTACACATTCTGATGTAATTTTCTCGAAAACTGTGAATGATAATTCCATGAAAATTTAAGGATTATCAAAATACATATATATAATTTTGTTCTACACAAATTGATAATGCAACTAGTTAAATACGGTTTTAGGGGCAGGACCTAGTATGGGAGATATGACCAATTATAGACCGATCGTAAAAAATTCTTTAAGCAAAACTTCTGGAAATGAAAGCTATATTTCAGTAAAATTTTGTATCTATATCGTAATTTAGTAATAAGTAATGTGTGTTATGAACCGATCGTGCAAAAATCTTGAAATAGAATTTTTGTATCAATAGCTTTATTTGGTAATGAGTAATGTGCATTTAAGAGATTTTCGAAAGAGGACCTTGTGTATATAAAAACAAAATTTCAAAATTCTGTATCTATATCATTATTTGGTAATTAATATTGTACATTTAAGTAATTTTCTGGAGGGGGCCTAGTATGAGAGCTATGACCAAGTATGGACCGATCGTTAAACAATTTTATAGTGTAATTTATGTATATAAGAGCAATATTTGTGCTAAATGTATGGATATCAATATTTTGTAATGAGTTATGTGCGTTTATGTGATTTTCGGGAGGGAACCTTGCATGGGAGCTATGACCAAGGATGGACCGATAGGAAAAAAATTCCACAGTAATATTTCTGTGCATTTGAGCAATACTTGTACCAAATTTGATATGGATATCTTAATTTAGTAATAGTTATGCGCGTTTAAGTGATTTTCTGGAAGGGACCTTGTATGGGAGCTATGACCAATTATGAACCCCTCGGAAAAAAATGTCACAGTAATATATCTGTATATGTGAGCAATACCTGTACCAAATTTTATGTGGATATCTTAATTTAGTAATGAGTTATGCGCGTTTAAGTGATTTTAGGGATAGGACCTTGTATGGGAGCTATGACCAATAATGGACCGATCGGAAAAAAAATTCACAATAATATTTCTGTGCACATGAGTAATACTTGTACCAAATTGTATATGGATGTATTATGTTAGTAATGAGTTATGCGCGTTTAAGTGATTTTCGGGAGGGGACCTTGTATGGGAGCTATGACCAATTATGGACCGATGGAAAAAAAAATGTCAAAGTAATACTTCTGTATGTGAGGGCAATACTTGTACCAAATTTTATATAGATAACTTGATTTAGAAATGAATTATGTGCGTTTAAGTTATTTTCGGGAGGGGACCTTGTATGGGAGCTATGTCCAATTATGGACCGATCCAGAAAATTTTTCTCTGAATGATTTCTATTGACATAAGATTTTAATTTGTAAAATTTTGTAAAGATTTCGACATTGTGACGGAAGTTATTAATAAAAAACCCATTTTCCGGGAATATGTACTTTTGTATGGGAGGTATATGAAATTGTGGACCGATTCAGGCAATTTTCAGCGGGAATCAAGCTCTTGTATAGAAACGAATGTATGCTGATTTTCATGGAATTATCATTCACAGTTTTCGAGAAAATTACATCAGAATGTGTAAAAAATGCTTATTTTTTTCGAGGTTGTTTCAAATTTTGATTCATAACTTTTCCCGGTGTGAACCGATTTTGCTCATTTTCAATACCAAACTGCCTAGGACAATAATAAATATTTTGGGTGATTTTCGTTAATTTTTGTTGCTTCGTGTTAACGTGAGAATGTTTTATACAGACAGACAGACAGACGGACGGACGGACATAGCTAAATCGACTGAGAATTTCATAAGGTCCAAGAATATATATACTTTGTTGGGTCTCAGATGAATATTTCTTGGTGTTACACACGGAATGACAAAGTTATATATACCCTCTATCACCACTGATGGTGGTGGAGGGTATAAAAAGAGCCAGCGAGTATACGAACCAATAACTTCCGTTTGTTAGTCAAATATTCTACTCACTGCACCACTGCTTAGCTATTTTATTGTGCGTCAAATAATGGTTTTTACATACAAATTTAATTGTTGTTTAGTAAGTACAAGTCATTTCCAGATTTTTGCTGGGTTTATATACGAAATCTGTATTCGCATTTTGTAATTGCTATTGTTTAAAAAATTTTAATAGAATCCAGTGTCCTTTTTAAAGGACTTCAAAGTTTTAAAGAAGTAAATTTAGTAAATAGAGGGTATATATAACTTTGTCATTCTGTGTGTAACACCAAGAAATATTCATCTGAGACCCAACAAAGTATATATATTCTTGGACCTTATGAAATTCTGAGTCGATTTAGCTATGTCCGTCTGTCCGTCCGTCCGTCCGTCTGTCTGTCTGTCTGTCTGTATAAAACATTCTCACGTTAACACGAAGCAACAAAAATTAACGAAATTCACCCAAAATATTTATTATTGTCCTAGGCAGTTTGGTATTGAAAATGAGCAAAATCGGTTCACACCGGGAAAAGTTATGAATCAAAATTTGAAACAACCTCGAAAAAAATAAGCATTTTTTACACATTCTGATGTAATTTTCTCGAAAACTGTGAATGATAATTCCATGAAAATCAGCATACATTCGTTTCTATACAAGAGCTTGATTCCCGCTGAAAATTGCCTGAATCGGTCCACAATTTCATATACCTCCCATACAAAAGTACATATTCCCGGAAAATGGGTTTTTTATTAATAACTTCCGTCACAATGTCGAAATCTTTACAAAATTTTACAAATTAAAATCTTATGTCAATAGAAATCATTCAGAGAAAAATTTTCTGGATCGGTCCATAATTGGACATAGCTCCCATACAAGGTCCCCTCCCGAAAATAACTTAAACGCACATAATTCATTTCTAAATCAAGTTATCTATATAAAATTTGGTACAAGTATTGCCCTCACATACAGAAGTATTACTTTGACATTTTTTTTTCCATCGGTCCATAATTGGTCATAGCTCCCATACAAGGTCCCCTCCCGAAAATCACTTAAACGCGCATAACTCATTACTAACATAAGACATCCATATACAATTTGGTACAAGTATTACTCATGTGCACAGAAATATTATTGTGAATTTTTTTCCGATCGGTCCATTATTGGTCATAGCTCCCATACAAGGTCCTATCCCTAAAATCACTTAAACGCGCATAACTCATTACAAAATTAAGATATCCATATAAAATTTGGTAGATGTATTACTCTCACATACAGAAATATTACTGAGAAATTTTTTTTCTGATCGGTCCCATACACGGTCCCCTCCCGAAAATCACTTAAACGCACATAACTCATTAACAAATTAAGATATCTATATAAAATTTGGTACAGGTATTGCTCATATGCACAAAAATATTACTGTGATTTTTTTTTCCGATCGGTTCATAACTGGTCATAGCTCCCACTCAAGGTCCCCTCCCGAAAATCACTTAAACGTACATAACTCATTACTAAATTAAGATATCCACATAAAATTTGGTACAGGTATTGCTCACATATACAGATATATTACTGTGACATTTTTTTCCGAGGGGTTCATAATTGGTCATAGCTCCCATACAAGGTCCCTTCCAGAAAATCACTTAAACGCGCATAACTATTACTAAATTAAGATATCCATATAAAATTTGGTACAAGTTTTGCACAAATGCACAGAAATATTACTGTGGAATTTTTTTCCTATCGGTCCATCCTTGGTCATAGCTCCCATGCAAGGTTCCCTCCCGAAAATCACATAAACGCACATAACTCATTACAAAATATTGATATCCATACATTTAGCACAAATATTGCTCTTATATACATAAATTACACTATAAAATTGTTTTACGATCGGTCCATACTTGGTCATAGCTCTCATACTAGGCCCCCTCCAGAAAATTACTTAAATGTACAATATTAATTACCAAATAATGATATAGATACAGAATTTTGAAATTTTGTTTTTATATACACAAGGTCCTCTTTCGAAAATCTCTTAAATGCACATTACTCATTACCAAATAAAGCTATTGATACAAAAATTCTATTTCAAGAATTGTAATAGATTTGAGCTGTTTGAATCTACGGATTTTTCTATTTAAGATATGAGAAAACTTTTTTCTACAAATATTTGATCAATTAGAAAAGTATTAATATAAAAGCAGCTGGTGGAGGGTATTGAAGATTCGGCTCAGCCGAATATAGCACTCTAACTTGTTATCCTCTAATATCTATTTAGGTTTTCAGTTTTATTTTTTCAGAAAAAAATTTTAAGGCATTTTTGACATATTTTGATCCTGGCAGAATAAAACAAAAATAGCGCAAAATATTTCCCAACTCTTCTTGTTATTTTGACATCAAATTTTGCAAAGTAGGGTAAGCAGAAGTATTTATAATTTTTTTTAAAGTCCTTTTACAAGGAAACAGGATCACGAAATAAAAAACTGTGAAAGCAGTTTAGCACCATTTAATCTCTAGTTTCAGACTTATATCATCTGATTCGTGTCTAAGTTTGAGTGTCGGACGGTGTTATATGTAGACTATTTTCAGTATTTTTATCTTTTGCACATGCGTGAAGATAACACAACTTTTTTTTATTTCAATAATTTCATACATATTTTGTTGTATATCCACAAAAATGGCATATACATTAAGATAACACATTAATTTTTTAAGAAAAGTGGATATACAATAAAATAGCTACTGAATATCTCGTAAACCACAAGGGATAGAAACCTGTGGATTGATTAGATCGATAGATCTTCAAATTTTACCCCAAAAAATTAGCCTAACTAATTTTTTTGGATTTTGTGATATACGTGAAGATAATCCCGGAACGACGATATGTATGAGAGTCAATTATGGTCCGATCCTCATAAAATTTGGTAGAGAGAATTTAGCTCATATAAAACTTATTATAACGAATTTCATCGCTATAATCGCATTTTTATAACATTTACTAGCTATACCCAGTGTGCTTTGCTACCCTAAAAACAGTATAAATAAAAACCGCACTTTATTTTTGAAGTTTCTAGTTCTGTAAGTTTCCCACTTATATGCATTTTTATTTTAATCCATATGCGAGGTACCATAGCCCCTTTTGATAGTCCACAATAGGGGTATGGTACCTCCCATGTTCACATGAATGTGAAAATTTTTTGTGCAAAATTTTAGGATTCTAGATTCAAATATTCACATGTCAGAGTTGTTAGCGCAAAATTTAATGATTTTATCTCTAATAGTTTCTCAGATATACAAATTTTTGTATTTAATTCATATGAAAGGTTCCGAGAACCCAAAATCAATGTCCGCCACCACCACCATCAGTGGCGATAGAGGGTATATATAACTTTGTCATTCCGTGTGTAACACCAAGAAATATTCATCTGGCTCCAAACAAAGTATATATATTATTGATCCTTATGAAATTCTGAGTCTATTTAGCTATGCCCGTCTGTCCGTCCGTCTGTCTGTGTAAAACGAAGCCATAAAGTTTTTTCCCAATTCATAAGTAGGTTTCTCAGAAACTACCAAAGATACTTCGATGAATTTTGTCACACATTTGTGCCAGGGATCAAGTAGCCCCCATACAAAGGTGTATATTCCCGGATATTAGTTTATCGTTAATAACTCCCTCAAATATATCGGTATCAACACAAAATTTTGTACATACAAATATGAATAGAAATCATACTACCAACGTAGATCTCAGTCGGTCCACAATTTGACATAGCTCCCATATAAGGTCCACCTCCAAAAATCACCTAAACGCACACATTTCATTGATAAATAAAGCTTTTGTGATAAAATTCGAGCTGAATATGTTTTGTGTACATACAAATCGTTCTACCAAATTTCTTTTCGGATCGGTCTATTATTAGTCGTAGCTCCCATATAAGGCCCACTTCCGAAAATCACTTAAACGCACATATTTCATTGTCAAATAAAGGTATCTTGATAAAATTCGACACAAATATGTTTCGTCTATATATGAATTACTCTACGAAATTTTTTTCGGATGGAACCATAATTGGTCATAGCTCCCATATAAGGTCCACTTCCGAAAATTAATTAAACAAATATGTTTCATTGATAAATAAAGCTATAGGTATAAAGTTCAACTTGAATATGTTTTGTGTACATATAAATCATAATACCATTTTTTCCCCGGATCGGTCCATTATTAGTCATAGCTCCCATTTAAACACATATTTCATTGTCAAATAAAGCTATCTTGATAAAATTCGACACAAATATATTTTGTGTGCATACATATGAATCACTCTACGAAATTTTTCTGGAGAGGCCCGTAATTGGTCATAGCTCCTATATAAAGTCCACTTCAGAAAATCACTTAAACGCACATATTTTATTCATTAATAAATCTTTTGGAGTAATATTCGACTTGAATTTCTTTTTTTGCATATAAATCATTATACGAAATTTTTTCTTGATTGGTCTATAATTGGTCACAACTCCCATATAAGGATCATTTCCGAAAATTACTTAAAAGCACATTGAAATCAAAGTCATCGGAATAAAGTTCGACATAAATGTGTATTTTGTATATATAAATCGTTATACGGAATTTTACTTCTGAAAATCACTTAATACCACTTAATTCATTATTAAATGATTATATCCAGGTAAAATTCGACATGAGTATGTTTGTGTATAGATAAATCTTTAAATTAAAATGTTTGCAACTGGCCTATTATTATAAAATTTTATGAACCTAATCAAAATTAGTTTCAAATATGCATAAATGTTAGTACCCTCACTACGGAAACAGAAATGTTGTCAAGTTATCTAAAAGTTAGATAGTTAAATGAGTTTTAATAAAAAGTAGCTTGCTGGTTTGTATTTAATTCATATGGGAGGTGCCACGCTTCCTATTGCTAGTCCGCTAATTTTTTGTCCTAATATTCATGTTGATACTAAAGTGGCTCCGAAAAACTGGATGACTCTAGCTGTTATATTTTCTAATATATATACTAATTTAAGGTTTTCTTTATATGGGAGGGGCCACGCCCACTATAGCTATTTTGCCCCCATATGTTCATGTGGATGTCAAAGTTGTCCATACACAATTTTAGAACTCTAGCTGTTGCAGTTTCTGAGATATGTGATTTTAAATACTTATTATGTATGTGGGCGTGGCACTTTGCCCACGTGAAATTTTAAAATAAAAAGTAGCCTATAGTTCCTTTCAGACATACAGGAAGACACTGTGAAAATTTCAGGAAAATCGGTCCAGCCGTTTAGCAGTCTATAAAGTCCAAACAAACAAACAATCATACATACTAACACACATTCATTTTTATATATATAGATGACTGTTAAAGCTGTTTTTAGGGGGCCACTTGTATGGAGCTATGCGATATTGCCCATTTTCAATACCAAACAAACTTAGAAGAAATATTTCTGGAAAATTTCAACTCTTTAGCTCTTTCAAATTTCAAATCGATTTTTTTAGTTGGGTCACTTGACACGAGATCGTGATTCTGTTAAATTGGTATTAGAGTACATAAAGCGGTATCTCTGTCATCAAGAACCTATATATATATGTATATGTATGCTGTCAAAAACTAAAGTTCTAAATATCTATACAAATTTACTCAAATATGATAAAAGAAAAATTAGTGATAACAAATAAATTTCACAAAGAAAATATTTTTTGGTGCATATTTTCCACATTTTATGCGCATATTTTTAATTTTTTAGTGCATGAAAATCCTTGCCTTGGTAATATGTAACTTAAAAAATTTAATACATATATATATATGGGGATCAAATCCCTAATTTGTTTTTTTATAAGAAATAATTTCGAAATGAAACAACTTTATCTTTATTAAACAAAAAATATAATTTTTTACATAATTGAAGAAATCCTGGGTAGACTTGGCTTAATTAGGGGGTAGAGTTCCAGTTTAGGTAAGGTTAAGAGTGGACTGTAGGTAAGAGCAGATTAAGTTAGATTAAGTCAGCTTCCCTGTTTTCCGCAAGCTCTATAATTTCTGATCTTCGGCAGAACTTATAGAGGAGTTAGATTTGAGGTTAGATATAAAAGAAGTGAAACAAAGATTTGGGTTAATTCAGTTCAAGATTATACAGAGTTTATTAATGCACACCGTTGGGCGGTTTCCTGACGAGTGGCTTTTCTTATTTTTGTACAATAATGAGGAAAAGTAAGTTCAATTTTGTTTTTGTTCATTCGAAATTGGAAAATGGATTTTAACAATTCACAATAGTTTTAATCGTTACTTTAACATTTCAATGTAAATTTATGTAAAGCAAATACAAATTTAAAAAATGACGTTAACTTTAATATAAATCAGAAAATATATTTTGGTTTAAAATACAATTTTAAACATACCGGTCCCCTTGCACTTGTGCAACCTTGTTGTTTGATGGACACAAAGCACTTATGTAAGGGAGCAAATAGCTTCCGAAATGACTTGTTGGTTGGTAGAGCTGGTGTGTTTGAAGGAGTTGTACGGTGTTTGTTCTTAGTTCGTCAGGTACCACTATTTACGGAACGCAAGGCTTGGGTTTTCGGACTATTAATTTGCCAACGAGCATCATTCTGATGAAGGAGGTCACATTTGCGGCACGTGGTTAAGGACGAACATGATCTTAAATTATGGCTTCTGGCCAAGCAGTTGCCACAGTAGTTGTAGCGACGAACCATACGGATCCTCTCTTGGATGGTCATGTTTAAAAAACGGCGACAGAATCTTAGTGCATGAAATCGTTTGCAAACCAGGCATAGATGTTGCGCGGGGTCTCTTGGACGCTGATTTTGTCTGCTAGATAAGTGAACGGAAAAAACCAAAAAAGAGAAGAGTAAAAAATTTATTAGAAGTAAATGTTAGTATGAGCTAATGATTGGATGAGAAATTAGATTAGTGTGTTAGTTTATTGAGTATCATTTTCATTGAGTAATGGTAAGTAGCACAGTTTGACTATCGGTCGTGTTATGACACCGGAAGCAATTCCTACTTCAGCCACTCTCACATTGTTATCAGAACCTGTATGTGTGTTTACTATTCGCCCAACCGCCAATCCGAGGGAGGCAATAACTCATCAATAACTACCACAAGATCACCCATCTTGAGATTTGAGGCTGAATTTCTCCACTTGTATCTTTTGTGTAGAGCTTTTAAATAGTCCTCTTTCCATCGTATAGAAAATTGATGGTGTGGAGCCTTTAGCTTTTCCCATCTGTTGATAATAGATATTTCCTCTAGTACTGGTTCTGGAAAAGCCATTATTGGTTTCTCAGTTAAAAAATGTCTTGGTGTCAGAGCTGTTAAATCAGATGGATCTTCAAACATTGCAGAGATGGGACGAGAGTTCAATATGCCTTCTATGTATGCAAGAATAGTGGAGAATTCCTCGAAATTGAACTTATGTGCTCCAGCAATGCGCTTTAAATGAAACCTAAAGCTCTTGACTGCAGCCTCCCATAGGCCGCCCATGTGTGGAGCATGTGGAGGAATGAAAATCGATTCAAAACCCTGAGTACTATATTTTTGGGAAATATCTTCTGAAGCAGATTTTATAAAGGATTCTCTGTTCAATTCTTACTTGCACCGAGAAAATTTCGACCATTGGCCGAGTGTATCCTGTGAGGGAGCCCCCGCCTCTCAATA
This sequence comes from Lucilia sericata, assembly GCF_015586225.1. Taxonomy (NCBI): domain Eukaryota; kingdom Metazoa; phylum Arthropoda; class Insecta; order Diptera; family Calliphoridae; genus Lucilia; species Lucilia sericata. Next base: position 53,970 of record NW_023995064.1, on the reverse strand, counting down.
AAGCGAGAGAATGCCCTACGGAATGCTGGTAGATAAATCGGTACAAGATTCTAAATGAATTGCTATGGTGCTAAAGCAAACGAAAACAGAAACATATCCTTTAATAGATGGCGAATTTCGTATCGTGGAAGTTTTGAGATCAAACGGGCCGGCGAAATCAATACCGGTAGTTTGGAATGGCACTGAGAGGTCTGGTGGTAATGGAGCCATTATTTGAGCACAACTTCTTTGTTTATATATAACGCACGTCTTACAATGACGAATAACTTTTTTAACTCTTGATTTTAAACTGGTTATGTAAAATTCAGTTTGAGTTATTCTACACATTTGGTTGCATTCTGCATGAGCCAGGGTTATGTGTAAATAAGTTAAATATCAATGACAGAACCGTGAGTTGCCAGGTAAGATTATTGGGTAACGTTCGTTATAGGGAAGTGATGATTCTGATAATCTGCCATTAACTCTCATGATTTTATTGGAATCTAGAAAGGGATTTAGTGTTTTCAGAGGACTTTTATTTATTGGGAATTTGTAGGGAATTTAACAAACATAAATAATCTGATTCATGAAAAGATTTTTGAGCGAGAATAATGAGCTTAATTTTTATAGAATTTACTTCGGTTTGGGTCAGATTAAAAGTAGAATAACTTGCATTAGATATGTGTTTTGTAAAACGAAAAACGTAACATAAAACTCGCAACGTTCGATGGTATGAGGAAAAGTTTTCTAAGATATCATTGTTACGAATAGGATGAGTGAATGTTGCCAACGAGTGCTGTAAAGGTTGTATATCTACTTTAGCTGGCCACGTTGAAGGGGGATTAGTAAGCCACGATGGTCCGTGCCACCATAAGGAGTTGTTTACTAAATCCTGAGGTCGGCTGGATTATCATGAGTAGGAACATGTCACCATGTTGCTTTCGGTGTTAATCTATGAATCTGAGATATACGGTTTGCTACGTATGTTTCCCAAGTCACTGGGGGTTTAGACAACCAATTTAGAACAATTGTCGAATCTGTCCATAATATGATTTCAGATTGGTTGAGATTGAGAAAATTAAGTATATGATTAACCAAGATTGCCAATAAAACAGCAAACGAGGTAAACAAACGGTCTGTAGTGGCGCTACTTTGCTTTTTGCATCTTATGTATACTGTGGCGCAATATGCATGTCAAATGGTGTATATTGGATCCATCTTGGGATTTCAATATTTTCTATGTGAGAAAGATCGCATATGAGATTGTTCCAGGTTTCAAGGGATTCAGGTCCGACATTTTGATTTCAATCTAGAGCATACTGTATATCTTGCTCTGATAACTACAGGGTTTATCCAATCTACTGGATCAAATAATTTGGCAACTGCAGATAGTATAAATCGTTTTGTGATATTGAAGGATTGAGGAATCGGATTGAATGAGTAGGAAAAAGTGTCGTTGAGAGCATTCCACTTTATTCCTAATGTTTTGGCAGTGCTTGCTTCGTGAAAGCGAAGAAAATCTGAATCATACAAATCCTCGGGAAGGATATTAGAGAGTATTTGAGAATCGTTTGCAGTGAATTTCTTTAACGGAAATCCAGCAGAATTTAACATTTGAACTAGTTCTGATTGAGCTTTTAAAACATCTTCTATTGAATGACCACCAGATAATATATCGTCAACGTAAGTTTCATTGCGTAAAATAAGGGCTGCTTTAGGAAATTGTTTTTCAGAGTCTTCGGCTAGCCGAATGTTACTGTTTTAAGTTGATAATCGATAAAAGGGGCATTGTGTTCTTTTTGAAACAAAATACGTTGAAAAGGTCTGTCCTCAAGGTGTACTAAAATCTGACGATACATTTTTTGTATATCGCCACTAAAAACATAACGATATTTAACGAGGGTAATCGCACCACATATCTTCCATCAGCTTGGCGGATTGTGGTTTTTTTATAGAATATAAGAAATACTGATCTTCTTTAGACACGTGTTTAGGAGATGGCAACTCTTCCTGTTCCCAGAATTTTCGCAGAAGATCGTTTAGAATGGAAGTTTCAGAAGGAACTATGGTGGTTGTAAATGTGTGTATAGGGTTGCCAATAATGGGACCACTAAGGACCCAACCAAATATTGTATTGTATGCAGATGCAAGGCCACAAATATTCTTCTTTATGCCATCGATGTTCATAAATCGTTCTGAATCGTTACCAAGGATAAGGTTAATTTGAGAGCATTGATTGAATGTGGGGTCTGCTAGTTCGATAACTTTGAAATCTGACATTGAAACTTCGAAAGATCTTGAAGGAATATGCTGTGTAATTTTTGGCAAAATAATGGCATTAATGGAGAATTTTATATTTGATTTCTTCGCGACCAGAATTATATCGCATTCTTTTGTTGCTGTTTGTATTTGACCACCAATACCGACTACATCGACTTGAGTTTTTCGGGTTGGAAGTTGTAGTCTTTGTCTGATACGTTCCGATAAGAATATTTTTTGGGAACCAGGATCAATTAGGGCTTTTACTGTGAATAATTTTCTTAAATGTTCAATGTGAAGTGGGTAGTTCTACTGAAACATACATAAGTAGCTTCATTAGAATTATTTTTGCTTTGACTCGAATTTGTTTCATCAAAGTCAGAAAGGTTAGTTGTATTAGACTGATTTCGAGAAATGTTAGGTTTTATTATATGAAGCGAAGTGTGATGATTCATTTTGCAAATAAAACAAGTGTTCTTACTTGGACATTTACGCTTGTATTTATAAAAAAATCTTATTTTGCTTTTAATGCACTCAATAGTTAAAGCACACTTTAGCCTTAAAAACCATTAATAAAATTGTGATATTCATAAACAAATAATAAACGTATATTAGCTATTGTGCTGATTTATGTTTAAGTTGGCAGCACTGTACAATATGGCCGTCATTTTATGTGTTAGTGTTGCGTACAATTAGGATAAAATATTCGTTGATTCGGTTTTCTTAATTTCATATTTTTGTTTATAATAGATTTTTGACAATAAAAACAAACTTTTAAGAATAATAAATATATATATGGCTTTAATAAATGTCTATTTAGTTCAGATGTATAAATATAACATATAATTTCTAATTATTATTAAAAGTATCCGAATAACGGATATTTTGCGACAAAATATACATCACTATGACACATTTTCTTATTTTTACTTATTTTCCTTGTAATTTTTGATAAATTTTTGCAAATATTGATAAATTTCTTTGATATTTGACTAATTTTAATGCCGGCGAATATATTTTGCATAAGTATAACACTAATCAATATAATTTACATGGTTAATTACTTTATGGCATTATATTTAACCAACAAACTTTGAAAAAGCCAAATCAAATGATTTTGTCCATCATTTGGTTGACAGACGGGCATTTCCAAATTGCCTAAAAATAGTGCTGGACAATTGGAATATTGTCAAATATTCATGCATTAATCCAATAATGCCTAGATTTGAGTTTTTTCGTCAAAATATAATCGTTTAAAAATTTTCTGGGATTTTATTTACAAATTTGTAAACGTTAAAATTAGAATTTTTAGATTTTATTTTAAAAGAAACCATAATTAGTTTTCGCAATCAACCTAAAATTACCGGAAAAATCTTTATCTGAGAAAAAAATTGTTAAAAATCAACTTATTGTTGGCTTAAAGAAGGGTCGAGCCTACAATAAAATTCTTCTAATTGTCAATGGTTTATTGAAGGTGTTTTAAGCTATTTCACGTTTATAAATACGATTTTCCTGAATTTTGCCTAAAATTGTTTAATAAACCTAAAATAAGTTTTTATAAATACAGCCGTTAGACTTTAAATGATTCGGAGAGAAACAATTATTACAAATTTTGTTGGCCTTTTAAATTTTCGACACATTCTTGAATTATGGTCCTCATTACATACTTTACAAGGAGAGTTGAGGTTTTCTTGTGATGAATAAGATTGAATTTTATTTTGAGGAATGCTTGATAAACTAAGCTATGTTATTTTCATGTTAGAAATTCTCTCCACAGATTCGTATCTGTCTATTAGAAATTCTTCTAATTGGGATCGTTTGAGTAATTCATGATGTTATTTTAGGGATTGTTCCCAAAGAGCAAGTGTTTCATTAGGGAGTTTTGAGCATACTAAGTATACAATAAAAAAATCGCAGTTCTTTGTGTTGACTTTTAGAGTTTTCAATGTCTGGAGGACGTCAGTGACAGTTGAGTGAATTTTTAGCAGGGTTTTACTGTCTTCTGAGCTGGCTACCGGATTATTGAATAGAATTTGGAGATGGTGATCTACCAAAACTCTCTTGTTTTCGTAACGTAACTCTCTTGTCATCGCAAAGTGGATATCTTTTTACAACTGCTCCTGCTTCATTAGCGGTTTTATTTCGAAGATGAAACAGTTTTACAACAGGTGGACAGCTTGTTCCATTTATGTATACGGCCGTGAACATGTCACGAAAGGATGGCCATTTTTCATAGCTGCTTTCGAAGATATCCGTATCACAAGGCGGAAGTTTTATGTGAATACTAGAACTCTGAGGGGGAAATGGTTGTAGAGGTAAACTCAATGAAGAAATGTTATGTGATGCAGGTGAAATTCTAGTTATTCTCAGCATGTCCATAATATTAGATTTACAAGAGTAAAATGTTTTGGAGCATGCATTGAAATTTACGTTTGACTTTTTTTAAACCTTTGCTAATCAGAGATAATGGGGCAATCATCGGTTTGGTCCTGTATCTCCACGTTAGTAAAATTTGAGCAAAATGTGAGAAGATGATCACAATCAAATAAAAATTTGTCTTGTACCATAGATTGAGCGTGATCTTGGGAATTATCGACCGGGTTAGACATGATTTGAAATTAAAGGAATGTAAGAATGTCTAATAAAACTTTATGGCAATGATAATTATTTTAGAACACAGTGATGTAGAGAAATAATTATGTTAGGTGATAATGATAATAAGATATAATGCCGATGATGTGATATAATTTGAGTTTTGTAGGTACACTAAAAATTTTAATTTCTTATTTCCGATAAATTTTAATTTAGTTTTATGAAAATTCAAAATATTCTTTAAAGTTTTTTTTTCCTTATGATAAGATTTGTTATTTAAGAATTTTAATTCGAGTACACTACTACAACAGAGTTTTCTAAGTTTATAACTTTCTTTTCAAACAAAAATTTCAGATATTATAAATTTATAACTGAGTTTTGAGATTTGGGACCTTACAAATATTTTTGTTCTTTTGATTTTCCGATTTTAATAATAAAATAATTTGTTATACTTATAGAATGCTGAAATTTAAATTTTGTGTGTTTATTTAAGAAACAATTAAATTATAATGTAATTCAATTGGAGTTAATCCTAATATATATTAAAAATCTCTTTGTAAGTCTGTTCGTTTGTTTATTTGTTTGTTTGAACTTGGACTAGGAGGGGGTAAAATGTGTGAAAACGTGCAAAATGAGTACTTTTGATAGTAAATACTGATTTTGTCTATCCTTAAGCATAAGCATTTTCGATTACCCTACATAGCGCCATTATTATAACTTTCCTTTAATGTGCGTCATAATAAAAGGTAACTTTAATTAAAGTGAGGAATAAAGTGAACTTTAAATATTTTCATTATTGCAACATAATTTTTTAATATACCAAATATGAAAAATGACATTGAAATTATTTTTTATTAATATTTTTAAAAAAATTATTAAAGCTTACGTTAAAAGTTTAAGGTAACGTGATCTTCCCGTTAGCCTATCGGACACTTTTAGCTAAAGTTGACTTGTAATAACGAAAAACACATTATCTGTACGATAACTTCCTAACTTTAGTTATTGGCAAGTTATAATAATGGGCCTTATAAATATATATTATATATTAAGAGAAAAAACTGGTAAATAAGGGAAATCTGTATTTGCTGGATATAAATAAATGCATATTTTCAGATAATTCAAACTACTTCATTGAATAAATAAAACAAATAAATAATCAAGTAAAAATTTATAGTTGGGCATGGCCGACCATATGATGCCCTTGATTAATAATAAAGCGTTTAAATTAATTTTTACCTAAATTCAGAAATATTTTAACAATTTATTGACAAACAAGGGATTTTCTAAAAGAGGGTTGTATGGGGGTAGGTGGTTTATATGGGCCTATCCCATATTAACCACCTTCGTCTACATTAAAGTTATTTATGTAGAATATCGCCGTAATATTAGTGTTTATAAGTGAATTTGAACCATCAAGTCCTTTTATGAAGAGGACTATATATGGGGGATGTGATCTAATGAGGACCGATTATTACGAAAATCAGCAGTGTGTAACGATTCACGCGTTGTGCCCTATTCTTTAGAAGACCTGCGATACCTATTATTCCGACCGTGCTCAGGGTTTGGGTGGTGTTCTTGTCTCTATCAGGATAGGCTAAGATCCGCACATTCAAAAAATGAGTAAAATTTTTTATTTCGTAAATGCTATGTTATGTTATTTAAGTCAACGAAATTTTTATATTTCTAAACCACTTAAAGCCCCGAGCAACGCCGGGTACAAAAATCTAGTAGTTTATAAAAATCTTAAATTTTCATCACTTTCAAAACTATTGATTACTTTGTCTATGAAAATATCTTTTTGTTGCTTTGAATTACATATTTATAACCAAACCGAATATGCACAACTTTAATTGATGTAACGTTAACAAAATGTTTGTTGGGAAAGCACACAAATTTTGTTTGCAAACTACTCTAGTGTTGTAGTATAAACTCAAATTTAAATTTTATATTGTTTTTTTTTTTTGTATTTATTATTACTATTTTTTTTAAGATAATATTTCTAAAAAAATATTAAATATATGTATATTATAAATACCTTAAATATTGAGTTGTATTGTTTTAGCAGAAATGAAAATTCCAATAGAATAATTTTTGAGTATTTTGATCAAAGTGTAGTGTAAAGTTGAGTGTTTTGTTTAACTAATTTGAAAGCTTTCTGTTACATTCACTATAATGATTATTTTTATTTAGAAAACTTTCTGTTTTACAACAATAACATATCCCTCTCCACACAGACGAGTTTTGTGTGAATTCAACACACTGGTGAAAAATCCAATTCTCTCACAATACTTCAAAACTTTTTCGCGAAAATATGAAGACAATTTCACTTCTTGCACATTTTCTTACCACACAACACATTTTTAATTTTTTTGCGCATTTTTACACAGTTTAATATCCCGAAATAGTTTTATTTTTTGTAATATTTTGACAATTAATTTTTGAGGAATTTGAATAAAACTAGAAAAAACGAAGTTGTAAATTTGAGTATTGAAAATGGGAAATAAATTTAAAATATACATAATATTTTGCAAATATGAGAATAAATAAATTGAAAAATTTAATGTTTACAGATTAAAAGTGCAATAAAAAGATTAAAAAATCTGTGAAAGTATAAATAAAAATGTCTTATACATTTTTCCTAAAAATTTTAAGTACGTTTTTATGCAACTGTGTAGGTTTGGAATCAGTGGTGAAAGTGGTTGGAGCTACAATACTTATACAAAAATTCTACTAATACATTCTTAGAGTTAGGTACCGAATGACAACTTCTTTAGGTACCAACTGACAAGGCCCAATTTCTTTATATTCTTTGTTGTTAACTTTCTGTTAATTTACATACGGTAAAATAGAGACAAAATTCACCACTATACAGTGTTGCCAGAAAAATTTTGTCTCATGTCCCCAATCTTAAGCTCGAAGTTCCAAAAAAACCCCCAATTTTAAATTGAAATCCTCAAATTTGTCCCCAAAATATTTAAATACATGAAAAGTGTCTTCAATAATAAATAATAACATTATTAGGCTTATCACAGAATTCCATTCCTTTAGAAAGTGGTTTATAATTATAATTTTATTATTTCGATCGAATGGAATTCTGTGACAATCCTGTATATTAATTTCTTGTAATAATATTATGTAGTTTTTTGGCTACATTTTTACATTTATTTTTCTTGCTTTAAATACTTTACAAAAAAAGTACGAATTTGGGTTTGAATGAGTTTGAATTGACAGAAAACCTATAATTTAATTATAATTTTTTTATAATTGTTTTCTTTTGAAAACAAAACTGTATATAATAGAAAACTACCACATTTAATACAACTCTACGACACCGATTGTTAATTGAACAAATATAAAATTTTTTTATGACGGTTAAGCAAGAAAATTGCAAATATTCTATTGGTCAAGGATTACTTTGATATCTCTACATCAAAATTAAATATATAATGTAAAAATCCCTTGAATGAGATCATCTTGAAATATATTTCCTGAAACTAAACAAATTAAATTAAACAATTGAAAGCGTTTACATTAAAAGAACAAACTTACTTAAAGTCATTTCAGAATGTCAATATATTATATGCCTCAAGTTCATCGTCGTTTTCTTCAATTGGTTGTTGTTTATATATATATTTTCTGAATTAAACCTTTTTACCATAGATTCAGGAACTTCAAATATATAGCAACATATATTGTAATTGTTTAAATGAGATTTGATTAATGATTCCAACATTTCGTACTGCATTTTATTTCTGAGTTTAGTTTTAGTTGTATTCATTCACGAAAAAAATCGCTCTACAAATGCGTTGCTTATCGGTATGACTAAAAGATGAAAAACAGCAGTAGCAAGTTCACGAAAATAGTAATTTCCAGCATTATCTTCGTATTCGTAAACAATTGCCCAAAACCCAAAAATGTCCTTAGGTATATTGCTGTTTGTGTGTTTTTGCCAGTCAATATGTTATAATTTATTCCATTGGTTTTCATATGTACTTATTGCAATTTCATCATCCATCGAATTTTTCAAAATGCCATATACGGATTCAAATTTGTTTTTAATATTTTTAAACTGTAAATTTTTAAAATGTTCCAAATTTTTTTATATTTTCAGGAAATCTCTTAATCATTTTCTTTGCCAATATTTTTAAATAACGAAAGCAGTTTTTTTAATTCAATAACGTCCAATTGTGGCAGAGATTTCAATTCTTCTGAACATTCTATTCCAACTTCAATATCGTCAACATCTAAATAACAATCTTCATTATTTATTATAATGTTCATTTTATCGGCACAGTTTTCAATAAATTCAGGTTTAATAATTTTGGAACAAATTGACATAAAAAGCAACACTAAGTGCTCATAACCGGAATACAAGTCAATGTTTTCTCCTTGAAATAATAAATTGACAGAATTCACTTCACTTAATATTGGATATAAAAATAGTAAATACAATTTATTTGTGTTGTTTTGTAATTCAAATGATATATGTTGTGCCATTTTCTCGTTATCATTAGTTGCTATAATGTTGAAATGATATTGCAACTCTAGCCACTGCTCCAATACCCTTTTAACTGCTTTTCCATATGATAGCCATCTTGTATTTGAAATTTTTACTAGTTTGTAAAACTTATTTGAGTCTACACCCAAATTAATTAAATCAAAAATTTTTTTATACTTAAGTGTTCGCAATGGAGAGTTTGAAAAGTAATTGTACGTTTCTTTAACGAGAAATTCCACAGAATTGGGAATTGATTTGGCTGCTTCAGAGCTACACAAATTTAAAGAATGACAAATACATTTGACCAATTTGATTGACGAATTTTCTTTCTTTAGGAGGGAGTAAAGTGAATTCCTGGACCCACATATATTGTTAGCCTCATCCAATAGCAATAAAATAGCCAATAGCAACTAAATTACTTATGCTTATCTTATTTCTTTTTAAAAATTCTCGGAGACTTTCATATAACGCAACTGCTGTTGCCTCCTCCACAACCAAAATTCCTAAAAATTCGGTCATTATTTTGACTTCCTTTTGATTAAAATAACGTATACAGATTGCCATCCACTTTACTCTAGATATATCAGTTGATTCATCAACTATTAAAGAATATTTTCCATTACCAACATTTAATAACAATTCTTCTAGTAGTGTTGGCGCAATAACATACTTAAAGCAGAACATTTGGTTCGATGCATTTTTGACGTAAGTGATTTGTTATTAATTTGTAGTGTTTTGGGAAATCCCTTCAAACATTTAGAAGACAAAACTATTGCGCATCACCCCAGACGCCACGTCAGAAACACTTCTGGACGATTGTCAGACGAGAACGCACATTTTACAAAAACAAAATACATTGATTTCGAATTTTCGTCTTCTAGAAATATACTTTTAACTTTAGAAGAGTGCATCCATTTTGCTTAAACAAAAAACCATGACTGTTGAATTTTTTTCATCTGGAAGTATACGTTTTAGAGACTTCTGAATGAGAGTTGGGTGACAATACACATTTTACAATAACAAAATACATTGTTTTCTAATTTGTATCTTCTTGATTTGTATGTTTATGTCACTTTTGGAAGACAGTTTGAAGAGTGTACACATTAATGTTGTATTTTATTCACCTGGAAGTGTGGATTGTAGTCACTTTTGGACGATTGTCAGACGAGAGCACACATTTTACAAAAACAAAATACATTGATTTCTAGTTTTCCCCGTCTGGAAGTATAGTTTTAGGTTACTTCCGGATGATAGTAAGAAGAGTACAAAAACAAAAAAAAATATAAATACTCCATTTTTTTAGCGTGAACGCGAAAAAAAAAATAAAAATAAATAATGCAGAAATTTGGCTAAGTTCAGTGATGTTTTGTGTTTTGTCATGTCATGTTCAATCATGTATCAAAAAGTAATTATCTTCAAGGATTACATATATAAATATAATTAAAAAGTAAGTTGTCATATTTTACATTAAAATACTATTTTAGGAATAAGTTAACAACTCTAAACGGCTTCCATTTCCATTATTTTCAAACGAAGTCTAATATGTTTAATTAAAATTGTTTTTATATTAAATTTCGTCTCTCTCTTAATTGGTTTAGGAGTTATAAGCCTTTAAAGACTTTTTCAAGTTGTACGTTTCGGCTTTCATTTGATGAACATTGCATTTTTAACCTATTTAGATTTATTTGAGTTAAATCTTAACTTTCAATATTTTTTAAACTATTTGCGCGTTTAGATCCTCTTTCTAGATTACGTATGATCACTTTGAGCAAAAATTTTATTTATATTTTATTATCGTAACAAAAAAAATACATTAAAATTTTACTTAAATTATTTAAACGCTAGCTGGAATCATTATATTCAAATTAATACTGCTGTTTTATACATAAATTATTTTTTGACTTATGTCACTTGATACGAAATTGCCCATCTAAGATATTTAATATTAAAATCAAATATTTTTAAAACCACCTTTTTTAAATACAATTTTATTAATTTTCATATAGCTTTAATTATTCTTATTATAGGTACTTTTTTAGTTATTAAAACCAGGTCTTTCTATGACCTTTATATGATACTAATATTCTTAAGTTTTTGAAAGTGTATAACTAATTAATTAGAAAAGAGCAAACAAAAAATAGTATTGTAGTATTAGTGACAAAAGCACCCAGCGGGAAAAAGAGGCAGTAAAGAGGCCTTACTAAAGGCATTATTTTGCAGACACAAGCACACTCCACTGCATTGCAAAATCATTTCAATTTTACACGGCGTGTCATTGTCAGCCAAGTGCTTGTCTTCTCGCTTCTATTAAAGGGCTGATAGAAGGCTTACATAAAAAGGCCTATTAAACGGTCTTCCGTTGTAGGCCTATTAGAAGATCTTTCTCTGAACGCTTATAAGAAGACCTATAACGTAATGTATATAAGATGGTCTTCCGTTAAAGTCATATTAGAAGATCTTCAGTCAAAGGCTTTGTAAAAAGTCTGTATAGGAAATTATTATAAAAGTTTTAGGGATATATTCATAGGAGTTTAAGACTTTTAATATAATTACCTAAGCAGACATTCTACAAAGCATGCGGAAGCATGGGTTATTAGGGAAGACATTATTAATAAATTCGACATTAAACATAAGAAATTGGCACATGCGTATTTTTAATTATAAAAGCCTACTTTACGAGAACTTTACAAGTTTTGCAAAAGACTAAATTTTATTTGGAATGTAAAAAAATACATTCTTCTGTTTTCAGGTAGCGGTTTATAAAAAAGAGGGCAAAATAAATTTTATAGAGTCGATTTTAGAGAGTCAATATATAAAAATAATTGCAAACCCAATCATGTTTGAATTTTAATAATTGTTTGTTTGGCATTGTTTTGCAATGCAACTTGTAATGTGCATGAATCCTACAAGAAGGGGAAGCTATGTGCTTGTGGAATATCTTCCGCGAGAACGCAATGAGGAATGAGTATCGCATCTTTTAGAATGAGTAAATATGTCTCTTAGAAGGCCTAAAAATCGAAGTCCTACCATTTTTTCCCGCTGGGCAATATCCCGTTTAGGGTCATTAAGGTGTTTCTATCGTTAGTGACTGTAAATAATTTTAAAAATAATCCATGACTTAGTAATTTCAGATCTTTATAGACGGTTTAATTCCAAGTTATTTAAAAAATGTTCATGAAAGGTAATGTTTTTATTGATTCAAAACAATAAGTAAATTAATTAATTAATTTTTAATTATTTTTTTTTTAGAAAGCAGTAACCCCCTATTAAAATACTTCTAACCGAATTAAAATATAACAAGTTAGAGTGCTATATTCGGCTGAGCCGAATCTTCAATACCCTCCACCAGCTGCTTTTATATTAATACTTTTCTAATTGATCAAATATTTGTAGAAAAAAGTTTTCTCATATCTTAAATAGAAAAATCCGTAGATTCAAACAGCTCAAATCTATTACAATTCCAAGATTTATTGAACATTACCAACGCTTGGCGATTTTTATTAATTTGCATGTATGCATGTGTGTGAAAGATTTAAGGATTATCAAAATACATATATATAATTTTGTTCTACACAAATTGATAATGCAACTAGTTAAATACGGTTTTAGGGGCAGGACCTAGTATGGGAGATATGACCAATTATAGACCGATCGTAAAAAATTCTTTAAGCAAAACTTCTGGAAATGAAAGCTATATTTCAGTAAAATTTTGTATCTATATCGTAATTTAGTAATAAGTAATGTGTGTTATGAACCGATCGTGCAAAAATCTTGAAATAGAATTTTTGTATCAATAGCTTTATTTGGTAATGAGTAATGTGCATTTAAGAGATTTTCGAAAGAGGACCTTGCGTATATAAAAACAAAATTTCAAAATTCTGTATCTATATCATTATTTGGTAATTAATATTGTACATTTAAGTAATTTTCTGGAGGGGGCCTAGTATGAGAGCTATGACCAAGTATGGACCGATCGTAAAACAATTTTATAGTGTAATTTATGTATATAAGAGCAATATTTGTGCTAAATGTATGGATATCAATATTTTGTAATGAGTTATGTGCGTTTATGTGATTTTCGGGAGGGAACCTTGCATGGGAGCTATGACCAAGGATGGACCGATAGGAAAAAAATTCCACAGTAATATTTCTGTGCATTTGAGCAATACTTGTACCAAATTTTATATGGATATCTTAATTTAGTAATAGTTATGCGCGTTTAAGTGATTTTCTGGAAGGGACCTTGTATGGGAGCTATGACCAATTATGAACCCCTCGGAAAAAAATGTCACAGTAATATATCTGTATATGTGAGCAATACCTGTACCAAATTTTATGTGGATATCTTAATTTAGTAATGAGTTATGTACGTTTAAGTGATTTTCGGGAGGGGACCTTGAGTGGGAGCTATGACCAGTTATAAACCGATCGGAAAAAAAATTCACAGTAATATTTTTGTGCATATGAGCAATACCTGTACCAAATTGTATATAGATATCTTAATTTGTTAATGAGTTATGTGCGTTTAAGTGATTTTCGGGAGGGGACCGTGTATGGGACCGATCAGAAAAAAAATTTCTCAGTAATATTTCTGTATGTGAGAGTAATACATGTACCAAATTTTATATGGATATCTTAATTTTGTAATGAGTTATGCGCGTTTAAGTGATTTTAGGGATAGGACCTTGTATGGGAGCTATGACCAATAATGGACCGATCGGAAAAAAAATTCACAATATTACTCATGTGCACATGAGTAATACTTGTACCAAATTGTATATGGATGTCTTATGTTAGTAATGAGTTATGCGCGTTTAAGTGATTTTCGGGAGGGGACCTTGTATGGGAGCTATGACCAATTATGGACCAATGGAAAAAAAAATGTCAAAGTAATACTTCTGTATGTGAGGGCAATACTTGTACCAAATTTTATATAGATAACTTGATTTAGAAATGAATTATGTGCGTTTAAGTTATTTTCGGGAGGGGACCTTGTATGGGAGCTATGTCCAATTATGGACCGATCCAGAAAATTTTTCTCTGAATGATTTCTATTGACATAAGATTTTAATTTGTAAAATTTTGTAAAGATTTCGACATTGTGACGGAAGTTATTAATAAAAAACCCATTTTCCGGGAATATGTACTTTTGTATGGGAGCTATATGAAATTGTGGACCGATTCAGGCAATTTTCAGCGGGAATCAAGCTCTTGTATAGAAACGAATGTATGCTGATTTTCATGGAATTATCATTCACAGTTTTCGAGAAAATTACATCAGAATGTGTAAAAAATGCTTATTTTTTTCGAGGTTGTTTCAAATTTTGATTCATAACTTTTCCCGGTGTGAACCGATTTTGCTCATTTTCAATACCAAACTGCCTAGGACAATAATAAATATTTTGGGTGAATTTCGTTAATTTTTGTTGCTTCGTGTTAACGTGAGAATGTTTTATACAGACAGACAGACAGACGGACATAGCTAAATCGACTCAGAATTTCATAAGGTCCAAGAATATATATACTTTGTTGGGTCTCAGATGAATATTTCTTGGTGTTACACACGGAATGACAAAGTTATATATACCCTCTATCACCACTGATGGTGGTGGAGGGTATAAAAAAGGGATCTGGTAAGTTATATATGTCTTATTTCATCACGCGATTATTTGCAGAAAATGTAAAAAATAGATCTGACCGTTTAAACTTTGGTGGTAAATGTATTGATCATAAGAGAATCCTATTTTTATTGCTTCCTAAAGTATAACAGGTAATTTCAATAAATACAAAAGTATGTATATTCAATATTAATTATAACATTATTTTTATTTATTTTGTTGAAGGATTAATGCGTTCCAAAATATAACTCTTACAATTTGATGGATTGATTATAAAATTTATGAAGAACTACAAAAATATTTTAGAGTCCAACATTTTACAATTTTTGGAAGTATACCAGTCAACAGTTGGAATATCAATACAGATTTCCTGAAAATTATCTTATTGTAAGGTAATAATTCTAAATTGTTGATACATATGTATGTACATTAGACCGACTCACTATGTATGGAAAGCAAAAACATGTTTTTGCTACCCCTCTTTGTTTTATGATGATTCCCAAAATATTTTAAGTCTAGCGATGACCGTTCGTGAGCTGGACCAAATTAAAAAAATGTATTTTGGAATTATTTTTTTATACCCTCCACCACCATCAGTGGTGATAGAGGGTATATATAAGTTTGTCGTTCCGTGTGTAACACCAAGAAATATTCATCTAAGACCCAACAAAGTATATATATTCTGAGTCCTTATGAAATTCTGAGTCGATTTAGCTATGTCCGTCTGTCCGTCTGTCTGTCTGTCTGTCTGTCTGTGTAAAACACGCTCACGTTAAAACTAAGTAAAGGAAATCAACCAAATTCACCCAAAATATTTATTATTATCCTAAGCAGTTTGGTATTGAAAATCAGCAAAATCGGTTCACAACGTAAAAAGTTATGAGTAAAAATTTCAGACTACCTCGAAAAAAATTACGTTTTTTTCCTAATTCTTTTGAAGTTTTCTCAGAAACTACCAAAGATATTTCGATGAATTTTGTCACACTTTATTTTTTTAGGGCAGTGATCAATTATGTTCAAAATCTTTACAATCGATCCAATATTTCCCATAGCCCCCATACAAAGGTATATATTCCCAAAAATTAGTTTATCGTTAATAACTCAATCAAATATATCGGTATCAACACCAAATTTTGTACATACAAATATAATATGAACAGAAATCATACTACCAACGTAGATCTCAGTCGGTCCACAATTGGTCATAGCTCCCATATAAGGTCCACTTCCAAAAATCACCTAAACGCACATATTTCATTGATGAATAAATCTATAGTGATAAAATTCGGGCTGGATATGTTTTGTGTACATACAAATCATTCTACCGAATTTTTTGCGGATCGGTCCATTATTGGTCATAGCTCCCATATAAGGTCGACTTCCGAAAATCACTTAAACGCATATATTTCATTGAATTATAAAGCTATCGGGATAAAATTCGACACAAATCTATTTTGTGTACATACAAATCTTTCTACAAAATTTTTTAAGGATCGGTCCATTATAGGTCATAGATCCCATATAAGGCCCACTTCCGAAAATCACTTAAAAGCTCATATTTCAATGTCAAGTAAAGCTATCTTGATAAAATTCGACACGAATATGTTATGCCTAAACATGAATCACTCTACGAATTTTTTTCGGGATAGGCCCATAATTGGTCATAGCTCCCATATAAGGTCCGCTTCCGAAAATCACTTAAACGCATATATTTCATTGAATTCTAAAGCTATCGGGATAAAATTCGACTAGAATATGTTTTGTGTACGTACAAATCATTTTACAAAATTTGTTACGGATCGGTCCATTATTGGTCATAACTCCCATATAAAGCCCACTTACGAAAATCACTTAAAAGCACATATTTCATTATCAAATAAGGCCATCTTGATAAAATTCGACACAAACATGTTTTGCCCAAATATAAATCACTCTGCGAAATTTTTCCCATAATTGGTCATAGTTCCCATATAAGGTCCACTTCCGAAAATCACTTACACTCATATATTTCATTAAATTCTTAAGCTATAGGAATAAAATTTGACTTGAATAAGTTTTGTGTACATACAAGTCATTTTACCATTTTTTTCTCGGATCGGTCCATTATTGGTCATAGCTCCAATATAAGGTCCACTTCTGAGAATCACTTAAACGCACAAAATTCGACAATTATATGTTTTGTCTGTACATAAATCACTCTACGAAATTTTTTCCGGATAGGCCCTTAATTGCTCATAGCTCCTATATAAAGTCCACTTCCTAAAATCACCTAAACGCACCTATTGGAGTAAATTTATACTTGATCTTTTTCTGCATTATACAAAATTGTTTCCTGATCGGTGCATAATTGGCCACAACTCCCATATAAGGACCATTTCTGAAAATTACTTCAACGCACATTTTAAACATAGGTATACAATTTTTTCTGGATCGGTCCATATTTGGTCACAACTCCCATATAAGGCCATTTCTGAAAATTACTTAAACGCACATTTTATACACATGTAGGTATAAAATTTGACATAAATGTGTATTTTGTATATATGTATGTAAATCATTATACGGAATTTTTTCCGGACCTGTCCATAAGTTGTCTTAGCTCCCATATAAGGTTAACTGTTGAAAATCACTTAATACCACTTAATTCGTTATTAAATTATTATATCGGGATAAAATTCGACATAAGTATGTTCTGTGTATAGATAAATCATTCTAAATTTTTCTGGACCTAATCAAAATTAGTTCGACAAAAATTTTGGCGACTTATCTAAAAATTAGATGGATGGACCTAATCAAAATTAGTTCGACAAAAATTTTGGCGACTTATCTAAAAATTAGATGGGTTTCAGTAAAAAGTAGCTTGCTGGTGGAGGGTATTTAAGATTCGGCATAGCCGAATATAGCACTCTAACTTGTTTAATTTTTGTTTGTTTTGAAACAAAATATCCAATACAATGTATCGTTTAAATAGTATTTTAAAGCCGCCTCCAATGATGTATTAATCATAAATAACCGTCTGCTTATAATTGTCATATTCCTAAATATTTAATATTGTTATTATATAATTTTGCAAATTTTGCGCACCACTAGACTTGACTTCAAAAAACCTTTGTTGTTTTTTGAGAAATGTTTAAGAAATGCTGTATAATTAAAAAAAAACAAGTTAGAGTGCTATATTCGGCTGAGCCGAATCTTCAATACCCTCCACCAGCTGCTTTTATATTAATACTTTTCTAATTGATCAAATATTTGTAGAAAAAAGTTTTCTCATATCTTAAATAGAAAAATCCGTAGATTCAAACAGCTCAAATCTATTACAATTCCAAGATTTATTGAACATTACCAACGCTTGGCGATTTTTATTAATTTGCATGTATGCATGTGTGTGAAAGATTTAAGGATTATCAAAATACATATATATAATTTTGTTCTACACAAATTGATAATGCAACTAGTTAAATACGGTTTTAGGGGCAGGACCTAGTATGAGAGATATGACCAATTATAGACCGATCGTAAAAAATTCTTTAAGCAAAACTTCTGGAAATGAAAGCTATATTTCAGTAAAATTTTGTATCTATATCGTAATTTAGTAATAAGTAATGTGTGTTATGAACCGATCGTGCAAAAATCTTGAAATAGAATTTTTGTATCAATAGCTTTATTTGGTAATGAGTAATGTGCATTTAAGAGATTTTCGAAAGAGGACCTTGTGTATATAAAAACAAAATTTCAAAATTCTGTATCTATATCATTATTTGGTAATTAATATTGTACATTTAAGTAATTTTCTGGAGGGGGCCTAGTATGAGAGCTATGACCAAGTATGGACCGATCGTAAAACAATTTTATAGTGTAATTTATGTATATAAGAGCAATATTTGTGCTAAATGTATGGATATCAATATTTTGTAATGAGTTATGTGCGTTTATGTGATTTTCGGGAGGGAACCTTGCATGGGAGCTATGACCAAGGATGGACCGATAGGAAAAAAATTCCACAGTAATATTTCTGTGCATTTGAGCAATACTTGTACCAAATTTTATATGGATATCTTAATTTAGTAATAGTTATGCGCGTTTAAGTGATTTTCTGGAAGGGACCTTGTATGGGAGCTATGACCAATTATGAACCCCTCGGAAAAAAAATGTCACAGTAATATATCTGTATATGTGAGCAATACCTGTACCAAATTTTATGTGGATATCTTAATTTAGTAATGAGTTATGTACGTTTAAGTGATTTTCGGGAGGGGACCGTGTATGGGACCGATCAGAAAAAAAATTTCTCAGTAATATTTCTGTATGTGAGAGTAATACATGTACCAAATTTTATATGGATATCTTAATTTTGTAATGAGTTATGCGCGTTTAAGTGATTTTAGGGATAGGACCTTGTATGGGAGCTATGACCAATAATGGACCGATCGGAAAAAAAATTCACAATAATATTTCTGTGCACATGAGTAATACTTGTACCAAATTGTATATGGATGTATTATGTTAGTAATGAGTTATGCGCGTTTAAGTGATTTTCGGGAGGGGACCTTGTATGGGAGCTATGACCAATTATGGACCGATGGAAAAAAAAATGTCAAAGTAATACTTCTGTATGTGAGGGCAATACTTGTACCAAATTTTATATAGATAACTTGATTTAGAAATGAATTATGTGCGTTTAAGTTATTTTCGGGAGGGGACCTTGTATGGGAGCTATGTCCAATTATGGACCGATCCAGAAAATTTTTCTCTGAATGATTTCTATTGACATAAGATTTTAATTTGTAAAATTTTGTAAAGATTTCGACATTGTGACGGAAGTTATTAATAAAAAACCCATTTTCCGGGAATATGTACTTTTGTATGGGAGGTATATGAAATTGTGGACCGATTCAGGCAATTTTCAGCGGGAATCAAGCTCTTGTATAGAAACGAATGTATGCTGATTTTCATGGAATTATCATTCACAGTTTTCGAGAAAATTACATCAGAATGTGTAAAAAATGCTTATTTTTTTCGAGGTTGTTTCAAATTTTGATTCATAACTTTTCCCGGTGTGAACCGATTTTGCTCATTTTCAATACCAAACTGCCTAGGACAATAATAAATATTTTGGGTGATTTTCGTTAATTTTTGTTGCTTCGTGTTAACGTGAGAATGTTTTATACAGACAGACAGACAGACGGACGGACGGACGGACAGACGGACATAGCTAAATCGACTCAGAATTTCATAAGGTCCAAGAATATATATACTTTGTTGGGTCTCAGATGAATATTTCTTGGTGTTACACACGGAATGACAAAGTTATATATACCCTCTATCACCACTGATGGTGGTGGAGGGTATAATAACTAAAAAGGGACTTTTTTGCACCCGGTTCAGGTCACGAACGGCCATCGATAGACTAGAAATATTTTGGGAACCATTATAAAACATAACAAAGATTTTTTGAAGCTGGGTAAAATATTGAATTTAACATAAAAAATTGTGTTCCCATACGATATATTATTTATTCCGCTCACGAATGGACAACACTTAACCGAAAATATTTTGGGTAACATCATATTACATAACAGCGAATATTTTGAGGGGGGTAACTCATGCACCATTTTCTGTGAGTCGGTCTAATGTATGTACATATATTACTTTTTTAGATTAGTTGTTAAATCATTATTTTTTCTACTATTTTAATATCAATTATTTCAATAAAAACTATAAAATTTCATTTTATTTAGATTTATTTTTATAGATTTTATCTTGATGAGTATAGAAAACTCATCTTCTAGAAGACGAGAATACTCATCTTCTAGAAGAAGAGAATACTCATCTTCTAGAAGAAGAGAATACTCATCTTCTAGAAGAAGAGAATACTCATCTTCTAGAAGAAGAGAATACTCTTCTTCTAGAAGAAGAGAAAACTCATCTATAGGAACACTTCTAGATGATACTAAGTAGTCACTTCAAGAAGTGACTTCCTAGTCACATCTAGAAGAGTCTTTGGCAATACCTTACTTCCAAGAGTCATCTAGAAGTTTCTTCTGCGGGTCTTCCAGAAGTATCTTCCACGTTACTCTTAGACGTTCTCCAGCTCGGCATCAGTTCTTCCCGACTGGTGACAAGAATTCTTATACTTCCGCAACATCGCTGGCGAGCTTTTAGCACGTTTGGAATACTTCTGGACGATTGTCAGACGAGAACGCACATTTTACAAAAACAAAATACATTGATTTCGAATTTTCGTCTTCTAGAAATACACTTTTAAGTTACTTCCGGATGATAGTTAGAAGAGTGCATCCATTTTGCTTAAGCAAAAAACCATGACTGTTGAACTTTTTTCATCTGGAAGTATACGTTTTAGTGACTTCTGTATGAGAGTTGGGTGAGAACACACATTTTACAATAACAAAATACATTGTTTCCTAATTTGTGTCTTTTTCATTTTTATGTTTATGTCACTTCTGGAAGACAGTTTGAAGAGTGTTCAGATTAATGTTGTATTTTATTCATCTGGAAGTGTGGATTTTAGTCACTTCTGGACGATTGTCAGACGAGAGCACACATTTTACAAAAACAAAATACATTGATTTCTAGTTTTCGCCGTCTGAAAGTATAGTTTTAGGTTACTTCCGTATGAAAGTAAGAAGAGTACAAAAACAAAAATATATAAATACTCCATTTTTTAGCGTGAACGCGAAAAAAATAAAAATAAATAATGCAGAAATTTAGCTAAGTTCAGTGATGTTTTGCGTTTTGTCCAGTCATGTTTAGTTTTAATTATTCATTGTTAAACTTAAATGAGTTATTGAATTTAATGTTCACAGAAAAATAGTGTAATTAATATAATGTGAATCTTAAGTAATAACAAGTTAGAGTGCTATATTCGGCTGAGCCGAATCTTCAATACCCTCCACCAGCTGCTTTTATATTAATACTTTTCTAATTGATCAAATATTTGTAGAAAAAAGTTTTCTCATATCTTAAATAGAAAAATCCGTAGATTCAAACAGCTCAAATCTATTACAATTCCAAGATTTATTGAACATTACCAACGCTTGGCGATTTTTATTAATTTGCATGTATGCATGTGTGTGAAAGATTTAAGGATTATCAAAATACATATATATAATTTTGTTCTACACAAATTGATAATGCAACTAGTTAAATACGGTTTTAGGGGCAGGACCTAGTATGGGAGATATGACCAATTATAGACCGATCGTAAAAAATTCTTTAAGCAAAACTTCTGGAAATGAAAGCTATATTTCAGTAAAATTTTGTATCTATATCGTAATTTAGTAATAAGTAATGTGTGTTATGAACCGATCGTGCAAAAATCTTGAAATAGAATTTTTGTATCAATAGCTTTATTTGGTAATGAGTAATGTGCATTTAAGAGATTTTCGAAAGAGGACCTTGTGTATATAAAAACAAAATTTCAAAATTCTGTATCTATATCATTATTTGGTAATTAATATTGTACATTTAAGTAATTTTCTGGAGGGGGCCTAGTATGAGAGCTATGACCAAGTATGGACCGATCGTAAAACAATTTTATAGTGTAATTTATGTATATAAGAGCAATATTTGTGCTAAATGTATGGATATCAATATTTTGTAATGAGTTATGTGCGTTTATGTGATTTTCGGGAGGGAACCTTGCATGGGAGCTATGACCAAGGATGGACCGATAGGAAAAAAATTCCACAGTAATATTTCTGTGCATTTGAGCAATACTTGTACCAAATTTTATATGGATATCTTAATTTAGTAATAGTTATGCGCGTTTAAGTGATTTTCTGGAAGGGACCTTGTATGGGAGCTATGACCAATTATGAACCCCTCGGAAAAAAATGTCACAGTAATATATCTGTATATGTGAGCAATACCTGTACCAAATTTTATGTGGATATCTTAATTTAGTAATGAGTTATGTACGTTTAAGTGATTTTCGGGAGGGGACCTTGAGTGGGAGCTATGACCAGTTATGAACCGATCGGAAAAAAAATTCACAGTAATATTTTTGTGCATATGAGCAATACCTGTACCAAATTTTATATAGATATCTTAATTTGTTAATGAGTTATGTGCGTTTAAGTGATTTTCGGGAGGGGACCGTGTATGGGACCGATCAGAAAAAAAATTTCTCAGTAATATTTCTGTATGTGAGAGTAATACATGTACCAAATTTTATATGGATATCTTAATTTTGTAATGAGTTATGCGCGTTTAAGTGATTTTAGGGATAGGACCTTGTATGGGAGCTATGACCAATAATGGACCGATCGGAAAAAAAATTCACAATAATATTTCTGTGCACATGAGTAATACTTGTACCAAATTGTATATGGATGTATTATGTTAGTAATGAGTTATGCGCGTTTAAGTGATTTTCGGGAGGGGACCTTGTATGGGAGCTATGACCAATTATGGACCGATGGAAAAAAAAATGTCAAAGTAATACTTCTGTATGTGAGGGCAATACTTGTACCAAATTTTATATAGATAACTTGATTTAGAAATGAATTATGTGCGTTTAAGTTATTTTCGGGAGGGGACCTTGTATGGGAGCTATGTCCAATTATGGACCGATCCAGAAAATTTTTCTCTGAATGATTTCTATTGACATAAGATTTTAATTTGTAAAATTTTGTAAAGATTTCGACATTGTGACGGAAGTTATTAATAAAAAACCCATTTTTCGGGAATATGTACTTTTGTATGGGAGGTATATGAAATTGTGGACCGATTCAGGCAATTTTCAGCGGGAATCAAGCTCTTGTATAGAAACGAATGTATGCTGATTTTCATGGAATTATCATTCACAGTTTTCGAGAAAATTACATCAGAATGTGTAAAAAATGCTTATTTTTTTCGAGGTTGTTTCAAATTTTGATTCATAACTTTTCCCGGTGTGAACCGATTTTGCTCATTTTCAATACCAAACTGCCTAGGACAATAATAAATATTTTGGATGAATTTCGTTAATTTTTGTTGCTTCGTGTTAACGTGAGAATGTTTTATACAGACAGACAGACAGACGGACGGACAGACGGACATAGCTAAATCGACTCAGAATTTCATAAGGTCCAAGAATATATATACTTTGTTGGGTCTCAGATGAATATTTCTTGGTGTTACACACGGAATGACAAAGTTATATATACCCTCTATCACCACTGATGGTGGTGGAGGGTATAAAAAAGGGATCTGGTAAGTTATATATGTCTTATTTCATCACGCGATTATTTGCAGAAAATGTAAAAAATAGATCTGACCGTTTAAACTTTGGTGGTAAATGTATTGATCATAAGAGAATCCTATTTTTATTGCTTCCTAAAGTATAACAGGTAATTTCAATAAATACAAAAGTATGTATATTCAATATTAATTATAACATTATTTTTATTTATTTTGTTGAAGGATTAATGCGTTCCAAAATATAACTCTTACAATTTGATGGATTGATTATAAAATTTATGAAGAACTACAAAAATATTTTAGAGTCCAACATTTTACAATTTTTGGAAGTATACCAGTCAACAGTTGGAATATCAATACAGATTTCCTGAAAATTATCTTATTGTAAGGTAATAATTCTAAATTTTTGATACATATGTATGTACATTAGACCGACTCACTCTGTATGGAAAGCAAAAACATGTTTTTGTTACCCCTCTTTGTTTTATGATGATTCCCAAAATATTTTAAGTCTAGCGATGACCGTTCGTGAGCTGGACCAAATTAAAAAAATGTATTTTGGAATTATTTTTTTATACCCTCCACCACCATCAGTGGTGATAGAGGGTATATATAAGTTTGTCGTTCCGTGTGTAACACCAAGAAATATTCATCTAAGACCCAACAAAGTATATATATTCTGAGTCCTTATGAAATTCTGAGTCGATTTAGCTATGTCCGTCTGTCTGTCTGTGTAAAACACGCTCACGTTAAAACTAAGTAAAGGAAATCAACCAAATTCACCCAAAATATTTATTATTATCCTAAGCAGTTTGGTATTGAAAATCAGCAAAATCGGTTCACAACGTAAAAAGTTATGAGTAAAAATTTCAGACTACCTCGAAAAAAATTACGTTTTTTTTCCTAATTCTTTTGAAGTTTTCTCAGAAACTACCAAAGATATTTCGATGAATTTTGTCACACTTTATTTTTTTAGGGCAGTGATCAATTATGTTCAAAATCTTTACAATCGATCCAATATTTCCCATAGCCCCCATACAAAGGTATATATTCCCAAAAATTAGTTTATCGTTAATAACTCAATCAAATATATCGGTATCAACACCAAATTTTGTACATACAAATATAATATGAACAGAAATCATACTACCAACGTAGATCTCAGTCGGTTCACAATTGGTCATAGCTCCCATATAAGGTCCACTTCCAAAAATCACCTAAACGCACATATTTCATTGATGAATAAATCTATAGTGATAAAATTCGGGCTGGATATGTTTTGTGTACATACAAATCATTCTACCGAATTTTTTGCGGATCGGTCCATTATTGGTCATAGCTCCCATATAAGGTCGACTTCCGAAAATCACTTAAACGCATATATTTCATTGAATTATAAAGCTATCGGGATAAAATTCGACACAAATCTATTTTGTGTACATACAAATCTTTCTACAAAATTTTTTAAGGATCGGTCCATTATAGGTCATAGATCCCATATAAGGCCCACTTCCGAAAATCACTTAAAAGCTCATATTTCAATGTCAAGTAAAGCTATCTTGATAAAATTCGACACGAATATGTTATGCCTAAACATGAATCACTCTACGAATTTTTTTCGGGATAGGCCCATAATTGGTCATAGCTCCCATATAAGGTCCGCTTCCGAAAATCACTTAAACGCATATATTTCATTGAATTCTAAAGCTATCGGGATAAAATTCGACTAGAATATGTTTTGTGTACGTACAAATCATTTTACAAAATTTGTTACGGATCGGTCCATTATTGGTCATAACTCCCATATAAAGCCCACTTACGAAAATCACTTAAAAGCACATATTTCATTATCAAATAAGGCCATCTTGATAAAATTCGACACAAACATGTTTTGCCCAAATATAAATCACTCTGCGAAATTTTTCCCATAATTGGTCATAGTTCCCATATAAGGTCCACTTCCGAAAATCACTTACACTCATATATTTCATTAAATTCTTAAGCTATAGGAATAAAATTTGACTTGAATAAGTTTTGTGTACATACAAGTCATTTTACCATTTTTTTCTCGGATCGGTCCATTATTGGTCATAGCTCCAATATAAGGTCCACTTCTGAGAATCACTTAAACGCACAAAATTCGACAATTATATGTTTTGTCTTTACATAAATCACTCTACGAAATTTTTTCCGGATAGGCCCTTAATTGCTCATAGCTCCTATATAAAGTCCACTTCCTAAAATCACCTAAACGCACCTATTGGAGTAAATTTATACTTGATCTTTTTCTGCATTATACGAAATTGTTTCCTGATCGGTGCATAATTGGCCACAACTCCCATATAAGGACCATTTCTGAAAATTACTTCAACGCACATTTTAAACATAGGTATACAATTTTTTCTGGATCGGTCCATATTTGGTCACAACTCCCATATAAGGCCATTTCTGAAAATTACTTAAACGCACATTTTATACACATGTAGGTATAAAATTTGACATAAATGTGTATTTTGTATATATGTATGTAAATCATTATACGGAATTTTTTCCGGACCTGTCCATAAGTTGTCTTAGCTCCCATATAAGGTTAACTGTTGAAAATCACTTAATACCACTTAATTCGTTATTAAATTATTATATCGGGATAAAATTCGACATAAGTATGTTCTGTGTAATCAAAATTAGTTCGACAAAAATTTTGGCGACTTATCTAAAAATTAGATGGATGGACCTAATCAAAATTAGTTCGACAAAAATTTTGGCGACTTATCTAAAAATTAGATGGGTTTCAGTAAAAAGTAGCTTGCTGGTGGAGGGTATTTAAGATTCGGCATAGCCGAATATAGCACTCTAACTTGTTTAATTTTTGTTTGTTTTGAAACAAAACATCCAATACAATGTATCGTTTAAAAGGTATTTTAAAGCCGCCTCCAATGATGTATTAATCATAAATAACCGTCTGCTTATAATTGTCATATTCCTAAATATTTAATATTGTTATTATATAATTTTGCAAATTTTGCGCACCACTAGACTTGACTTCAAAAAAACTTTGTTGTTTTTTGAGAAATGTTTAAGAAATGCTGTATAATTAAAAAAAAAAAAAATAACTAAAAAGGGACTTTTTTGCACCCGGTTCAGGTCACGAACGGCCATCGATAGACTAGAAATATTTTGGGAACCATTATAAAACATAACAAAGATTTTTTGAAGCTGGGTAAAATATTGAATTTAACATAAAAAATTGTGTTCCCATACGATATATTATTTATTCCGTTCACGAATGGACAACACTTAACCGAAAATATTTTGGGTAACATCATATTACATAACAGCGAATATTTTGAGGGGGGTAACTCATGCACCATTTTCTGTGAGTCGGTCTAATGTATGTACATATATTACTTTTTTAGATTAGTTGTTAAATCATTATTTTTTCTACTATTTTAATATCAATTATTTCAATAAAAACTATAAAATTTCATTTTATTTAGATTTATTTTTATAGATTTTATCTTGATGAGTATAGAAAACTCATCTTCTAGAAGACGAGAATACTCATCTTCTAGAAGAAGAGAATACTCATCTTCTAGAAGAAGAGAATACTCATCTTCTAGAAGAAGAGAATACTCTTCTTCTAGAAGAAGAGAAAACTCATCTATAGGAACACTTCTAGATGATACTAAGTAGTCACTTCAAGAAGTGACTTCCTAGTCACATCTAGAAGAGTCTTTGGCAATACCTTACTTCCAAGAGTCATCTAGAAGTTTCTTCTGCGGGTCTTCCAGAAGTATCTTCCACGTTACTCTTAGACGTTCTCCAGCTCGGCATCAGTTCTTCCCGACTGGTGACAAGAATTCTTATACTTCCGCAACATCGCTGGCGAGCTTTTAGCACGTTTGGAAGTTTCACACGGGTAACTTCCGCAATAGAAAATGTTTGTAGGGATCCCTTCAAACATTTAGAAGACAAAACTATTGCGCATCATCCCAGACGCCACGTCAGAAATACTTCTGGACGATTGTCAGACGAGAAC
Organism: Lucilia sericata; assembly: GCF_015586225.1. Lineage (NCBI taxonomy): Eukaryota > Metazoa > Arthropoda > Insecta > Diptera > Calliphoridae > Lucilia > Lucilia sericata. Next base: position 25,784 of record NW_023995064.1, on the reverse strand, counting down.
GCACATGTTACAAAAACAAAATACATTGATTTCGAATTTTCGTCTTCTAGAAATACACTTTTAAGTTACTTCCGGATGATAGTTAGAAGAGTGCATCCATTTTGCTTAAGCAAAAAACCATGACTGTTGAACTTTTTTCATCTGGAAGTATACGTTTTAGTGACTTCTGTATGAGAGTTGGGTGAGAACACACATTTTACAATAACAAAAATACATTGTTTCCTAATTTGTGTCTTCTTGATTTGTATGTTTATGTCACTTCTGGAAGACAGTTTGAAGAGTGTTCAGATTAATGTTGTATTTTATTCATCTGGAAGTGTGGATTTTAGTCACTTCTGGACGATTGTCAGACGAGAGCACACATTTTACAAAAACAAAATACATTGATTTCTAGTTTTCGCCGTCTGAAAGTATAGTTTTAGGTTACTTCCGTATGAAAGTAAGAAGAGTACAAAAACAAAAATATATAAATACTCCATTTTTTAGCGTGAACGCGAAAAAAATAAAAATAAATAATGCAGAAATTTAGCTAAGTTCAGTGATGTTTTGCGTTTTGTCCAGTCATGTTTAGTTTTAATTATTCATTGTTAAACTTAAATGAGTTATTGAATTTAATGTTCACAGAAAAATAGTGTAATTAATATAATGTGAATCTTAAGTAATAACAAGTTAGAGTGCTATATTCGGCTGAGCCGAATCTTCAATACCCTCCACCAGCTGCTTTTATATTAATACTTTTCTAATTGATCAAATATTTGTAGAAAAAAGTTTTCTCATATCTTAAATAGAAAAATCCGTAGATTCAAACAGCTTAAATCTATTACAATTCCAAGATTTATTGAACATTACCAACGCTTGGCGATTTTTATTAATTTGCATGTATGCATGTGTGTGAAAGATTTAAGGATTATCAAAATACATATATATAATTTTGTTCTACACAAATTGATAATGCAACTAGTTAAATACGGTTTTAGGGGCAGGACCTAGTATGGGAGATATGACCAATTATAGACCGATCGTAAAAAATTCTTTAAGCAAAACTTCTGGAAATGAAAGCTATATTTCAGTAAAATTTTGTATCTATATCGTAATTTAGTAATAAGTAATGTGTGTTATGAACCGATCGTGCAAAAATCTTGAAATAGAATTTTTGTATCAATAGCTTTATTTGGTAATGAGTAATGTGCATTTAAGAGATTTTCGAAAGAGGACCTTGTGTATATAAAAACAAAATTTCAAAATTCTGTATCTATATCATTATTTGGTAATTAATATTGTACATTTAAGTAATTTTCTGGAGGGGGCCTAGTATGAGAGCTATGACCAAGTATGGACCGATCGTAAAACAATTTTATAGTGTAATTTATGTATATAAGAGCAATATTTGTGCTAAATGTATGGATATCAATATTTTGTAATGAGTTATGTGCGTTTATGTGATTTTCGGGAGGGAACCTTGCATGGGGGCTATGACCAAGGATGGACCGATAGGAAAAAAATTCCACAGTAATATTTCTGTGCATTTGAGCAATACTTGTACCAAATTTTATATGGATATCTTAATTTAGTAATAGTTATGCGCGTTTAAGTGATTTTCTGGAAGGGACCTTGTATGGGAGCTATGACCAATTATGAACCCCTCGGAAAAAAATTTCACAGTAATATTTCTGTATATGTGAGCAATACCTGTACCAAATTTTATGTGGATATCTTAATTTAGTAATGAGTTATGTACGTTTAAGTGATTTTCGGGAGGGGACCTTGAGTGGGAGCTATGACCAGTTATGAACCGATCGGAAAAAAAAATTCACAGTAATATTTTTGTGCATATGAGCAACACCTGTACCAAATTTTATATAGATATCTTAATTTGTTAATGAGTTATGTGCGTTTAAGTGATTTTCGGGAGGGGACCGTGTATGGGACCGATCAGAAAAAAAATTTCTCAGTAATATTTCTGTATGTGAGAGTAATACATGTACCAAATTTTATATGGATATCTTAATTTTGTAATGAGTTATGCGCGTTTAAGTGATTTTAGGGATAGGACCTTGTATGGGAGCTATGACCAATAATGGACCGATCGGAAAAAAAATTCACAATAATATTTCTGTGCACATGAGTAATACTTGTACCAAATTGTATATGGATGTCTTATGTTAGTAATGAGTTATGCGCGTTTAAGTGATTTTCGGGAGGGGACCTTGTATGGGAGCTATGACCAATTATGGACCGATGGAAAAAAAAATGTCAAAGTAATACTTCTGTATGTGAGGGCAATACTTGTACCAAATTTTATATAGATAACTTGATTTAGAAATGAATTATGTGCGTTTAAGTTATTTTCGGGAGGGGACCTTGTATGGGAGGTATGTCCAATTATGGACCGATCCAGAAAATTTTTCTCTGAATGATTTCTATTGACATAAGATTTTAATTTGTAAAATTTTGTAAAGATTTCGACATTGTGACGGAAGTTATTAATAAAAAACCCATTTTCCGGGAATATGTACTTTTGTATGGGAGGAACGAATGTATGCTGATAGAAACGAATGTATGCTGATTTTCATGGAATTATCATTCACAGTTTTCGAGAAAATTACATCAGAATGTGTAAAAAATGCTTATTTTTTTCGAGGTTGTTTCAAATTTTGATTCATAACTTTTCCCGGTGTGAACCGATTTTGCTCATTTTCAATACCAAACTGCCTAGGACAATAATAAATATTTTGGGTGAATTTCGTTAATTTTTGTTGCTTCGTGTTAACGTGAGAATGTTTTATACAGACAGACAAACAGACGGACGGACGGACAGACTCAGAATTTCATAAGATCCAGGAATATATATACTATGTTGGGTCTCAGATGAATATTTCTTGGTGTTACACACGGAATGACAAAGTTATATATACCCTCTATCACCACTGATGGTGGTGGAGGGTATAAAAAACAATATGACAGTGTTGTGTTAAAAGTCAACTGTTAATAAACATTTAAGAAGGTTTTGTTAATTGGCGAAGTTTATTAAATATATACCAAAAAGTAATTATCTTCAAGGATTATATAAATTAAATTAAAAAGTAAGTTGTCATATTTTATATTAAAATACTATTTTAGGAATAAGTTAACAACTCTAAACGGCTTCCATTTCCATTATTTTTAAACGAAGTCTAATATGTTTAATTAAAAATGTTTTTATATTAAATTCTCTCTTAATTGGTTTAGGAGTTATAAGCATTTAAAGACTTTTTCAAGTTGTACGTTTCGGCTTTCATTTGATGAACATTGCATTTTTAACCTATTTAGATTTATTTGAGTTAAATCTTAACTTTCAATATTTTTTAAACTATTAGCGCGTTTAGGTCCAGTGTTGCCACTTTGGTTATTATTAACCAAAATTGGTTATTTTTATTTTGCATGTGTACATGTAAATTATTTTTTCGTTTTGGTTATTTTTTGCAAACAATTGAACTAAATGCTGGTTGCTTTTATTCTAAAAATAAAATTAAAAAAAAAACTTCTTTTATCTCTAGTTTTAAATCAACTATGTATGTAAATATACATATCGTCCTGTTTTGAATTTTGGTAATATGTGGAATTTTTTTTACTATTCAAATTTTTTTTATTATTTAGGATTTAGCAGAATTACCTATGAGTTTTCCACATATTAAATGAGTTGATTTAAATCATGACAACACCGTAATATTATTTTATTTACACTAGTCAATCTAACAACGTGAATAATTAATCCTCTCTCTCCTTTTTGTGCATCCATGAACTTAAATCACTTTTTGGGTCGATTCAAACTCGTCCGTCCTTCCTTTAGTATTTCTATTGGAACTTTTTATGTAAAGAACTCGCGGTACTTATGTGAAAAAACGAAGTAGGCTGTATTTCGCGTTTCAATTTTTATGGAATTTGGTGGGAATAGTCTACGTACTTAGTAGATTATGTCCTCCAAATTAAATTTAAAATTTGAAGTATAATTGCAACTTCTATACTTATTTGAAATTTTGCATAAACAGATACTGTGCTAATTTGCCGAAATTCTAAGATAAATGATTTAATAAGAATTAATAAAGTATTTTCTGCTAATTGATGCAAGAATAGTATCACAATATCTTTAAAGTATTAATCAACTGATATTTTTAAGTAACACAGCTAAGGAAAATGAAATTGTATTTTATACAAAAGTTGTAATAACATCTAAACTCGTACGACGAACAATAATCGCGATATATGAAAAGATTTGATACTCATGACCTTTGACTTCTACTATCTCACCATGACTTTTAGTTCTTTATTTACATTTTCTAGATGATGTTGTATACTAGTTTTTATTTTACCGTCTTAAATTCTAAATTTTGGTCAATTTGGATAGATTACGTTTACAAATATTGCTGAAGTTATGAATTTAATGCTAACATCCGCTACATGGTATTATAATTTAAACCCAAATTTCGAACGAAATTGGGGTTTAAAATGAGAAGAATAAAATGGGAAGAATTTTATAATTTAAAATTGTTTTCCAAAAAGTCATGACTCTATTCCTCATAAAAAGTCTCCTCAGAAAATGACTTTAAGCTCATAATGTACTGCAATATAGCAACAAAATTCAACATAATCAAGTTTTAAAGGAACTAAAATATCTATGTCAGATTTTATGAGAATTGGTCCATAATTGACCATACGTCTCATATAAGATCCCGTACAGAAAATTACATTAACGCTCATAACTGTCTTCATAATACCAGTTTAGCGACGAAATTTAACATAGTTCCACTTCAGAAAATGAATTTGTTATTTTAATGTCCAAATGTAAACATGAAACAAATAAAAATAATTTTGTTTACTTTTTTCTTAATTTGGTTATTTTTTATTCGAATTTTGGTTAGAAAAAAAAATGTTGTTGTGGCAACACTGTTTAGGTCCTGTTTCTAGATTACGTATGATCACTTTGAGCTAAAATTTTATTTGTATTTCATTATCGTAACAAAAACAAAATACATTAAAATTTTTACTTAAAGTATTCAAACGCTATCTGGAATCATTATATTGAAATTAATACTACTGTTTTATACATAAATTATTTTTTGACTTGGGTCACTCGACACGAAATTGCCCATATAAGATATTTAATATTGAAATCAGATATTTTTAAACCCACCTTTTTTAAATAAATACAATTTTATTAATTTTCATATAGCTTTGGATTTAATTATTCTAATTATAGGTACTTTTTTAGTTATTATCACCAGGTCTTTCTATGACCTATCATATGATACTAATATTCTTAATATTGAGCATGCCGTTCCCAAGATATTAAACCTAAGCAGATAGTTTTTGAACGTGTATAACTCCTTAATTAGAAGAGAGCAAAATAGTATTGCAGTATTAGTGTTAGTGACTGTAAATAATTTTAAAAATAATCCATGGCTCAGTAATTTCCAATCTTTATAGATGGTTTAATTCCAAGTTATTTAAAAAATGTTCATGAAAGTTAATGTTTTTATTGATTAAAAACAGTAAATTAATTAATTAATTTTTAATTATTTTATTTTTTTAGAAAGTAGTAGCTAATATTGTACCCCCTATTAAAATACTTCTAACCGAATTAAAATATAAAAAAGGGATCTGGTAAGTTATATATGTCTTATTTCATCACGCGGTTCCATTAAAAATGTCGATTATTTGCAGAAAATGTAAAAAATGGATCTGACAGTTTAAACTTTGGTGGTAAATGTATTGGACATAAGAGAATCCTATTTTATTGCTTCCTAAAGTATAACAGGTAATTTCAATAAATACAAAAGTATGTATATTCAATATTAATTATAACATTATTTTTATTTATTTTGTTGAAGGATTAATGCGTTCCAAAATATAACTCTTACAATTTGATGGATTGATTATAAAATTTATGAAGAATTACAAAAATATTTTAGAGTCCAACGTTTTACAATTTTTGGAAGTATATCAGTCAGCAGTTGGAATATTAATAAAGATTTCCTGAAAATTATCTTATTATAAGGTAATTATTCTAAATTTTTGATACATATGTACATTAGACCGACCCACTTTGTATGGAAAGCGAAAACGTGTTTTTGTTACCCCTCTTCAAATGTTCCTTTCTTTGTTTTATGATGATTCCCAAAATATTTTAAGTCTAGGGATGACCGTTCGTGAGCTGGACCAAATTAAAAAAAGATATTTTGGAATTATTTTTTTAAAATTTTTGTTTGTTTTGAAACAAAATATCCAATACGGGGTATCGTTTAAAAGGTATTTTAAAGCCGCGTCCAACGATGTATTAATCATAAATAACCATCTGCTTATAATTGTCATATTCCAAAATATTTAAAATTGTTATGTTTTTCACTAAGAAAAACGCGCACCACTAGACTTGTCTTCAAAAAACCTTTCAACTGATACCACATACTATATATATTGTTTAAGAAATGCTGTATAATTTAAAACAAAATAACTAAAAAGGGACTTTTTTGTAACCGGTTCAGCTCACGAACGGCCATCGAGAGACTAGGAATATTTTGAGAACCATTATAAAACATAACAAAGATTTTTTGAAGAATCGTGTTCCCATACGATATTTTCTTTAAAACGGTCCAGCTCACGAATGGACAACACTTAACCGAAAATATTTTGGGTAACATCATATTACATAACAGCGAATATTTTGAGGGGGGTAACTCATGCACCATTTTCTGTGAGTCGGTCTAATGTACATATATTACTTTTTTTGTTAAATCAATTATATTTTCTACTATTTTAATTTTACTTATTTCAATAAAAACTATAAAATTTCATTTTATTTAGATTTATTTTTATAGATTTTATTTTGGTGAGTATACAAATAGAAGAAGAGAAAACTCATCTTCTAGAAGACGAGAATACTCATCCTCTAGAAGACGAGAATACTCATCTTCTAGAAGAAGAGAATACTCTTCTTCTAGAAGAAGAGAAAACTCATCTTCTAGAAGAAGAGAAAACTCATCTACTAGAAGATAAGATAGGAACACTTCTAGATGATACTAGGTAGTCACTTCAAGAAGTGACTTCCTAGTCACATCTATAAGAGTCTTTGGCAATACCTTACTTCCAAGAGTCATCTAGAAGTTTCTTCTGCGGGTCTTCCAGAAGTATCTTCCACGTTACTCTTAGACGTTCCCCAGCTCGTCATCAGTTCTTCCCGACTGGTGACAAGAATTCTTATACTTCCGCAACATCGCTAGCGAGCTTTCAGCACGTTTGGAAGTTTCACACGGGTAACTTCCGCAATAGAAAATGTTTGTAGGGATACATTGCCAATTTTATTTCAAAAATCTTACTTTCTTTTGATGTTTTTAATATACCTTTAATAAAATTTGAACAATTATTGTTAAAATAATTTATTTAAGTATGTAGGTTTTTTATCTCCCACCACCAAATATCATTTAAGTATAAGAACACATTCACAGAACATTAAAAAAATTACAAGTATTGAAAATACCTTAAAGACACCGAATCCAAACCCTTTGTGTACAGTATGATAACCTACACCATGGGTATACATCGTCACCTAAAACGCAAACGGTCCTATCTAACATTTTAAAAATTTTACAGGAGAAGCAAAAAACTATTTAAATTGAAAAGTTTGTTTCTATCAGCGCGATTTATTTTTATAAAATAAACAAACTGTTTAATCGTGAAACGTATTATTTGTTAAGATAGTTGACATTGGCGTACATAAAAATTTATAAATTGGACTTTTTATACCCTCCACCACCATCAGTGGTGATAGAGGGTATATATAACTTTGTCATTCCGTGTGTAACACCAAGAAATATTCATCCGAGACCCAACAAAGTATATATATTCTGGGTCCTTATCAAATTCTGAGTCGATTTAGCTATGTCCGTCTGTCTGCCTAAAACACGCTCACGTTAAAACTAAGCAATGGAATTAAACCAAATTCACCCAAAATATTCATTGTTGTCCTAAGCAGTTTGGTATTGAAAATGAGCAAAATCGGTTCACATCGGGAAAAGTTATGAATCAAAATTTAAAACAACCTCGAAAAAAATAAGCATTTTTTACACATTCTGATTTAATTTTCTCGAAAGCTATGCAAGATAATTTCATGAAAGTCATCATACATTCGTTTCTACACAAGATCTTGATCCTTGCTGAAAATTGCCAGAATCGGTCCATAATTTCATATACCTCCCATACAAAAGTACATATTCCCGGAAAATGAGTTTTTTGTTAATAACTTCCGTCAGAATGTTGATATCTTCACAAAATTTTACAAATTAAAATCTTATATCAATAGAATTCATCAAGAGAAAAAATTTTCTGGATCGGGCCATAATTGGACACAGATCCCATACAAGGTCCCCTATCGAAAATCACTTAAACGCGCATAACTCATTACTAAATTGAGATATCCATATAAAATTTGGAATAAGTATTACTCATGTGCACAGAAATATTACTGTGAAAATTTTTTCCGATCAGTCCATAATTGGTCATAGCTCCCATACAAGGTCCCCTCCCGAAAATCACTTAAAAGCACGTAACTCATTACTAAATTAAGATATCCATATAAAATTTGGTACAAGTATTGCTCTCACATACAGAAATATTTGTATGCTATTTTTTTGCGATCGGTCCATAATTGGTCATAGCTCCCATACAAGGACCCTTCCCGAAAATCACTTAAACGCGCATAACTCATTACTAAATTAAGATATTCATATAAAATTTGGAATAGGTATTGCTAATATGCACAGAAATATTACTATGAAATTTTTTTCCGATCGGTCCATAATTGGTCATAGCTCCCATACAAGGTCCCTTCCCGAAAATTACTTAAACGCACATAACTCATTACTGAATCAAGATAACCATATAAAATTTGGTACAAGTATAGCTCTCACATATAGAAATATTACTATGAATTTTTTTCCGATCGGTCCATAATTGGTCATAGCTCCCGTACAAGGTCCCCTTCCGAAAATCACTTAAACGCACATAACTCATTACTAAATTAAGATATCCATATAAAATTTGGTACAAGTATTGCTCACATATACAGAAATATTATTATGGAAGTTTTTTCCGATCGGTCCATAATTGGTCATAGTTCCCATACAAGGTCACCTCCCGAAAATCACTTAAACGCACATAACTCATTACAAAATATTGATATCCATACATTTAACAAATATTGCTCTTATATACATACATAAATTACACTATAAAATTGTTTTGCAATCGGTCCATATTCGGTCATAACTCTCATACTAGGTCCCCTCCAGAAAATCACTTAAATGCACAATATTCATAGCCAAATAATGATATAGATACAGAATTTTTAAATTTTGTCTTTAGATACATAATTGGTCATAGCTCCCATACAAGTTCCTTTTACGAAAATCTCTTAAACGCACATTACTCATTACCAAATAAAGCTATTGATACAAAATTTGGCGCAAATATTAGTTTGGTATACAAAAATTCTAATTCAAGATTCGGTCCATAACATGGGTGCGGTCGGTCCCATGCAAGTGTCCCTTCAGAAAATCACTTGAACACACATTACTTATTACTAAATTACGATATAGATACAAAATTTGACTGAAATATAGCTTTTATGTACATAAATTTTGCTTAAAGAATATTTTACGATCGGTCTATAATTGGTCATATCTCCCATACTAGGTCCTGCCCCTAAAAACAATTTGTGTAGAACAAAATTATATATATGTATTTTGAACATTCATTAGAATCTGCAATAAAATCGATTTTGGATTTTTGGTTAGTTAGGGCCGTTTGTGTTTCAGGTTACGACATACAGTGGTATAGGAAAAAAAAAAGAGGGAAATAATTCGGTAACTTCTAAACGGTTAATCCGATTTTAATGAAATTTGGTATGCACAAAGAGGAGGTGTTGTCGAGTTTAGGTTTTGAATTTGGACCTTATAGGCCAACCAGGGGCCCGGCGGGGGGTCCTCAAATTAGGACACCTCGGCTATGTTAAATTTTTAAAACGATCCTATTTCTTCATTTGAGTTCCGATTTAAAAAAAATTTCGTATATAGAATCTCCTCATCGAGCACTATAAAAAATGTCGTCGTAGCAGTAAATTATCTCTTATAGTTTAGGAGATATTCGCATTTGAATATAAAAATTTTAAAATTTTTACCGTCCTTACTTTAGTTTTTTTGATAATAGCAGGTCCAAATATTTCCGATTTTCGCCATTTTTTTTTTATTTGCTTAACAACAAGTTTATATACCAAGCAGTGAAAGAATTATGTAAAAATCATGACTGAGTCCAAAGTTATAGGCATTTAAATTTAAAAAATTAAAAAAAGGCGATTTTTTGTCATTTTTTTGGGAAAAAAGTATCTTTTTCTTTTTAAGTTATCTAAAAAGTTTCAAAGAAGATGTATATAGAATTTATACTTTTTGGAAAGCTGACTTTACATAAAATACGATAAATGAAACAAAACCTAAAAATTTTTGATACCGAGGGGACCAGGTCCATCCAAAAAAACCCTATTTTTTATGGAAAATTAAATTTTGAGCAAAAATTCTCAAATCGCATAGTCGATATCAAATTATAGTGACCTGTTTTATATGACCCAATAAGTTCTTAATCATTTTGTAACGGGTTTCGATAACCCCGCCCCTGGTATGGATATAATAGGCAAAAAACCAAAAAATCCCATTTTTGGGATTTTTTAAAACTTTTTTGGGAATTCCGGGATTTCTAATAAGAAAATTCGAAATTTTTATTTAATTTTGGATTTTGAGTAAAAAAATCTACCTAACTGTAAAATTTCATCAAAAAATATTCATAAATAAAATTTTTATTGCAATTTGAAAAATTTGTATCTTCGCAAAAACTGAATAAAAAACATTTTTTAATTTTTTTTAAAAAAAGTATTCCGCGAATTTTTTAATTTTCAAAAATTATATACAGTTTTGAAAAATAGACAAAATTACCTTTCCATTGATATATAACATGCCTACCTAATGTTTTTAAGTGACAAATTAATTAGGGAAAACTCAACATCTTTTAGAAAATTTACCTAGCACTATTATTTTCATCCATATATGTAACAAATTTAAGAGTTAACCTTTGGATGAAAATAATAGTGCTAGGCAAATTTTCTAAAAGATTTTGAGTTTTCCCTAATTAATTTGTCATTTAAAAAACATTAGGTAGGCATGTTATATATCAATGGAAAGGTAATTTTGTCTATTTTTCAAAACTGTATATAATTTTTGAAAATTAAAAAATTCGCGGAATACTTTTTTTAAAAAAAATTAAAAAATGTTTTTTATTCAGTTTTTGCGAAGATACAAATTTTTCAAATTGCAATAAAAATTTTATTTATGAATATTTTTTGATGAAATTTTACAGTTAGGTAGATTTTTTTACTCAAAATCCAAAATTAAATAAAAATTTCGAATTTTCTTATTAGAAATCCCGGAATTCCCAAAAAAGTTTTAAAAAATCCCAAAAATGGGATTTTTTGGTTTTTTGCCTATTATATCCATACCAGGGGCGGGGTTATCGAAACCCGTTACAAAATGATTAAGAACTTATTGGGTCATATAAAACAGGTCACTATAATTTGATATCGACTATGCGATTTGAGAATTTTTGCTCAAAATTTAATTTTCCATAAAAAATAGGGTTTTTTTGGATGGACCTGGTCCCCTCGGTATCAAAAATTTTTAGGTTTTGTTTCATTTATCGTATTCCATGTAAAGTCAGCTTTCCAAAAAGTATAAATTCTATATACATCTTCTTAGAAACTTTTTAGATAACTTAAAAAGAAAAAGATACTTTTTTCCCAAAAAAATGACAAAAAATCGCCTTTTTTTAATTTTTTAAATTTAAATGCCTATAACTTTGGACTCAGTCATGATTTTTACATAATTCTTTCACTGCTTGGTATATAAACTTGTTGTTAAGCAAATAAAAAAAAAATGGCGAAAATCGGAAATATTTGGACCTGCTATTATCAAAAAAACTAAAGTAAGGACGGTAAAAATTTTAAAATTTTTATATTCAAATGCGAATATCTCCTAAACTATAAGAGATAATTTACTGCTACGACGACATTTTTTATAGTGCTCGATGAGGAGATTCTATATACGAAATTTTTTTTAAATCGGAACTCAAATGAAGAAATAGGATCGTTTTAAAAATTTAACATAGCCGAGGTGTCCTAATTTGAGGACCCCCCGCCGGGCCCCTGGTTGGCCTATAAGGTCCAAATTCAAAACCTAAACTCGACAACACCTCCTCTTTGTGCATACCAAATTTCATTAAAATCGGATTAACCGTTTAGAAGTTACCGAATTATTTCCCTCTTTTTTTTTTCCTATACCACTGTGCGACATATTTTAAAAATTATTTATTTTTCATAAAGAAACTTTTATGTTGAATTTTACCTTAATTCCCATGTATTTAAGCAATTTATTGATGAAAACAATTTTCTAAAAGAGGCATTACCTATATGGGAGTTATGGTCAAATAAGTGCCGATCCTCAACAAATTGGTAAAAGTGATGTATTTTTATACCCTTCACCTTCGTGAGAAGGGTATATATAAGTTTGTCATTCCGTTTGTAATTTCTATAATATAATTTTCCGACCCTATAAAGTATATATATTCTGGATCCTTATAGATAGCGGAGTCGATTAAGCCATGTCCGTCTGTCTGTCTGTTGAAATCAGTTTTTAGAGGACCCCAGATATTGGCGAGATCCGAATCTTCAATAATTCTGTTAGACATGCTTTCGAGAAGATCGTGTATATTGTTTTTGTTTGTTGGTGTACAGTTTCGTATGTTTGATGTCTGTTGGTTTCATTGCGTTTTTGTTTTTTTGTGTATTTCGTTTCGTATGTTTGGATGTCTGTTGGTTTTACTGTCTTGTGTATTTTGTTTTTTGAGTGTTTATTTCGTTTAGCGTTGTTGTTGTTCATTTTGTTTTGCTATTGCTATAATAATGATATAACCGGGAAAATTAAATAAGTACATAAATTTAAATTTTATAAAATTTATATTTTTTAAATACACTATGGTGAAGGGTATATAAGATTCGGCACAGCCGAATATAGCACTCTTACTTGTTATATAAAGGCTAGTTATACTGAATTTCATCTCAAAACTTATGGTTCTAAGTAAATTTTTGGACGTTTAAGATGTTTTTAAAGGGGGGGCTTGTATGGGGGCTATGATTATAAAAATTGGCATGGTCATTTATGCCTATAAAAGACTTAGTTGTGCCAATTTTTAATAGACTCAGAAAGTGATACGATCGGTATACTTTAAGGTGGGTGTAGGACCAATATTTTTATACGTTACAAACATCAGCACAAACGCATAATACCTTCCCCACTATAGTGGTGTAGGGTATAAATATGTTACTTTTTAGAATTTAAAAAAATAGCTATTAAGTGTTATTCTTTGCACCTTCTTATATAAAATCGTAATGTATAAAAAATTTTCCTTCCAGAAAGATAGAAAAACTTAAAATTGGTTAAAAAAGTTTTTAGTTATTAAAATTTCTCCCAAGAATGTCGTAGTTATGATGCTTAAAAGTAAATATAAGAATAATATTTAGAAATTCTACAAAAAATATAATAATTACCTTTTTAAGAGGCATAAATATGCCAGTACGAATTTTTGTTCAAATTGGATAACGCTTACTGTGGTCTGTGGTCAAAAAAGGGGGTAACAGTATCTCCAATACTCCATTTTCAAACGTTAAACAATTTTGTTAAATGGATTTAAAAATGAAAATTTTCTATACCGGATTTTATAGGGGATATGTTAAGAATTAAACATAAAAAGAATAAGTTTAATACCTCTAATAGTTTTGCGTACCTGCTTGTGAAGTTGATGGATTTCTGAAAAAGAGCCATTTTTGGCAATAATTAAGTAAAAATGATATTATTACAGATTGTTGCTTAATTTTGATGAAGTAAATTAATATTATTATTTCAGAGTCCATGGGAAGGCATTTCTGATCAAATTTCCGAAACTAAGAATCATTAATTCTTTAACAACCGGGGTCAAAATAAAAATTTTGAATATTTTATGTTCTTGGACAAATAAGAGCATGATGTTAATTGTTGATGGATATTGATGAAACTTCTTAGAAGTTATTATACTTTATGCCAAATACTCGATATACATATATCTATTAATTCTTTAAGAAAATTTATTTAAAAAAATTTCTATAGAATTGACCCCATGTACCTCATAGGGTTATTTTTTGAAGAAGTTTGATTTCTAGATTCCTGGATATATTTTCGCCTAGTTTGTCCTAATGTATTCATAATTAAATACACAATATTTTGCTATTTTAATGAAAAATATCAAATTCACATAAATTTGACTTTGACCCCGGTTTGAAAAGGTTTAATGATTCTTGATTTTAGAAAAATTATCAACAATAACTTTCCATGAACTCGGAAATGATAATATTAATTTACTTCATCTAAATTAAGCAACAATTTGTAATAATATCATTTTTACTTAATTATTGTCATTGCTCTTTTCCCAAAATCCTTCAACTTCACATAGCAGGTACGCAAAACTATTAGAGGTATTGAACTTATTCTTTTTATACCCTCCACCACCATCAGTGGTGATAGAGGGTATATATAACTTTGTCATTCCGTGTGTAACACCAAGAAATATTCATCTGAGACCCAACAAAGTATATATATTCTTGGACCTTATGAAATTCTGAGTCGATTTAGCTATGTCCGTCTGTCCGTCCGTCCGTCTGTCTGTCTGTCTGTCTGTATAAAACATTCTCACGTTAACACGAAGCAACAAAAATTAACGAAAATCACCCAAAATATTTATTATTGTCCTAGGCAGTTTGGTATTGAAAATGAGCAAAATCGGTTCACACCGGGAAAAGTTATGAATCAAAATTTGAAACAACCTCGAAAAAAATAAGCATTTTTTACACATTCTGATGTAATTTTCTCGAAAACTGTGAATGATAATTCCATGAAAATCAGCATACATTCGTTTCTATACAAGAGCTTGATTCCCGCTGAAAATTGCCTGAATCGGTCCACAATTTCATATACCTCCCATACAAAAGTACATATTCCCGGAAAATGGGTTTTTTATTAATAACTTCCGTCACAATGTCGAAATCTTTACAAAATTTTACAAATTAAAATCTTATGTCAATAGAAATCATTCAGAGAAAAATTTTCTGGATCGGTCCATAATTGGACATAGCTCCCATACAAGGTGCCCTCCCGAAAATAACTTAAACGCACATAATTCATTTCTAAATCAAGTTATCTATATAAAATTTGGTACAAGTATTGCCCTCACATACAGAAGTATTACTTTGACATTTTTTTTTCCATCGGTCCATAATTGGTCATAGCTCCCATACAAGGTCCCCTCCCGAAAATCACTTAAACGCGCATAACTCATTACTAACATAATACATCCATATACAATTTGGTACAAGTATTACTCATGTGCACAGAAATATTATTGTGAATTTTTTTTCCGATCGGTCCATTATTGGTCATAGCTCCCATACAAGGTCCTATCCCTAAAATCACTTAAACGCGCATAACTCATTACAAAATTAAGATATCCATATAAAATTTGGTACATGTATTACCCTCACATACAGAAATATTACTGAGAAATTTTTTTTCTGATCGGTCCCATACACGGTCCCCTCCCGAAAATCACTTAAACGCACATAACTCATTAACAAATTAAGATATCTATATAAAATTTGGTACAGGTATTGCTCATATGCACAAAAATATTACTGTGAATTTTTTTTTCCGATCGGTTTATAACTGGTCATAGCTCCCACTCAAGGTCCCCTCCCGAAAATCACTTAAACGTACATAACTCATTACTAAATTAAGATATCCACATAAAATTTGGTACAGGTATTACTCACATATACAGATATATTACTGTGACATTTTTTTCCGAGGGGTTCATAATTGGTCATAGCTCCCATACAAGGTCCCTTCCAGAAAATCACTTAAACGCGCATAACTATTACTAAATTAAGATATCCATATAAAATTTGGTACAAGTATTGCTCAAATGCACAGAAATATTACTGTGGAATTTTTTTCCTATCGGTCCATCCTTGGTCATAGCTCCCATGCAAGGTTCCCTCCCGAAAATCACATAAACGCACATAACTCATTACAAAATATTGATATCCATACATTTAGCACAAATATTGCTCTTATATACATAAATTACACTATAAAATTGTTTTACGATCGGTCCATACTTGGTCATAGCTCTCATACTAGGCCCCCTCCAGAAAATTACTTAAATGTACAATATTAATTACCAAATAATGATATAGATACAGAATTTTGAAATTTTGTTTTTATATACACAAGGTCCTCTTTCGAAAATCTCTTAAATGCACATTACTCATTACCAAATAAAGCTATTGATACAAAAATTCTATTTCAAGATTTTTGCACGATCGGTTCATAACACACATTACTTATTACTAAATTACGATATAGATACAAAATTTTACTGAAATATAGCTTTCATTTCCAGAAGTTTTGCTTAAAGAATTTTTTACGATCGGTCTATAATTGGTCATATCTCCCATACTAGGTC
Source organism: Lucilia sericata (assembly GCF_015586225.1). Lineage (NCBI taxonomy): Eukaryota > Metazoa > Arthropoda > Insecta > Diptera > Calliphoridae > Lucilia > Lucilia sericata. Next base: position 9,104 of record NW_023995064.1, on the reverse strand, counting down.
CTGCCCCTAAAACCGTATTTAACTAGTTGCATTATCAATTTGTGTAGAACAAAATTATATATATGTATTTTGATAATCCTTAAATCTTTCACACACATGCATACATGCAAATTAATAAAAATCGCCAAGCGTTGGTAATGTTCAATAAATCTTGGAATTGTAATAGATTTGAGCTGTTTGAATCTACGGATTTTTCTATTTAAGATATGAGAAAACTTTTTTCTACAAATATTTGATCAATTAGAAAAGTATTAATATAAAAGCAGCTGGTGGAGGGTATTGAAGATTCGGCTCAGCCGAATATAGCACTCTAACTTGTTATGTTTAATTCTTATACATATTTCCTATAAAATCCGGTATAGAAAATTTTCATTTTTTAAATCCCTTTAACAAAATTGTTTAAAGTTTGAAAATGGAGCACTGCAGATACTGTTACCCCCTTTTTTGACCACCGACTTAACCAAGTAAGCGTTATCCAATTTGAATAAAAATTCGTACCGGCATATTTATGCCTCTTATAAAGGTAATTATTATATTTTTTTGTAGAATTTCTAAAAACTATAAAAAATATTATATTTACTTTTATGCATCATAATAACTACAAAATTCTTGGGGGAAATTTTAATAACTAAAAACATTTTTTTACCAATTTTAAGTTCTATCTTTTTGGAAAACAATTTCATATACGTTATGATTTTGCTACAAAATGGTTCAAACATTAATAACACCTCATTTTTTGAAAAATAAAACACTAAGGGCCACAATCTCATTCTCCGGTTATCGTATAACCGGTAGATATTCTGCCGGTTAAAATATTTTTTGTATGAAAACTGTCAGTATATCGTTTCGATAAAAAATAACAAGACATTGAGAAAATTGGGGTAAAAGTGCAATTTTTCCCATATAAACGCATTTACAAAATTTAGCGGAGATGCGCGGGCTCTTATCCTCAAAATAATTGAATAATATTTTACAGTCTTCCATTTGACGTTAAAATACAAAATAATTTTACTATTATAAGTTGATTTTGATTTTTTTATTTTTTGATTTTTTTTTAAATATTTTTATACCCACCATCAAAAAAGATGGGGGGTATATTGTTTTTGTCATTCCGTTTGTAACACATTGAAATATTCGTCTAAGTCCCACAAAAGTATATATATTCTGGGTCCTTATTAGATTCTAAGACGATCTAGCCATGTCCGTCCGTCTGTCCGTCTGTCCGTCTGTCCGTCTGTCTGTCTGTCTGTCTGTTGAAAACACGATAGAGTCCAAATGGAAGCAGCTAGCGAGCTGAAATTTTGCACAGATACTTTTAGTTGATGCAGTTTGTTTGGTATTGAAAATGGGCAATATCGGTCCACAATTTCGCCTAGCCCCCATATAAGGCCCCCTTCAGAAAATGACTTTATCGCTCATAACTTGCTAAGGGAAGAACCAATAGCGGTGAGATTTGGCACAAACATGTTTCATGGGAATCAAAAGGTCTTTGTTATATTTTATAAGGATCGGTCCATAATTGACCCTACCCCCCATATAAAATCCCCTTCAGAAAATGACTTTATCGCCCATAACTGGCTAAGAGAAGCATCAATAGCGGTGAAATTCGGCACAAACATGTTCTATGGGAACTTAAATCTCTCTGTAAAATTTTATAAGGATCGGTCCATAATTGACCCTACCCCCCATATAAAGTCCCCTTCAGAAAATGACTTTATCGCCCATAACTGCCTAAGAGAAGCATCAATAGCAGTGAAATTCGGCACAAACATGTTTTATGGGAACCTAAATCTCCTTGTAAAATTTTATAAGGATCGGTCCATAATTGACCCTACCCCCCATATAAAATCCCCTTCAAAAAATGACTTTATCGCCCATAACTGGCTAAGAGAAGCATCAATAGCGGTGAAATTCGGCACAAACATGTTCTATGGGAACTTAAATCTCACTGTAAAATTTTATAAGGATCGGTCCATAATTGACCCTACCCCCATATAAAATCCCCTTCAGAAAATGACTTTATCGCTCATAACTTGCTAGGGGAAGAACCAATATCGGTGAAATTCGGCACAAACATATTTTATGGGAACCTAAATCTCTTTTTAAAATTTTATAAGGATAGGCTCATAATTGACCCTACCGCCCATATAAAGTCCCCTTCAGAAAATGACTTTATCTCCCATAACTGGCTAAGAGAAGCATCAATAGCGGTGAAATTCGGCACAAACATGTTCTATGGGAACATAAATCTCTTTGTAAAATTTTATAAGGATAGGCCCATAATTGACCCTACCCCCCATATAAAGTCCCCTTCAGAAAATGACTTTATCGCATATAACTGGATAAGAGAATCGTTAATAGCGGTGAAATTAGGCACAAACATGTTTTATGGGAACATTAATCTCTTCATATAATTTTATAAGGATCGGTCCATAATTGACCCTACCCCCCATATAAAGTCCCCTTCAGAAGATGACTTTATCGCCCATAACTGGCTAAGAAAAGTATCAATAGCGATGAAATTCGGCACAAACATGTTTTATGGGAACATAAATCTCTTTGTAAAATTTTATAAGGATAGGCCCATAATTGACCCTACCCCCCATATAAAGTCCCCTTCAGAAAATGACTTTATCGGCCATAACTGGCTAAGAGAAACATCAATAGCGGTGGAATTCCGCACAGACATGTTTTATGGGAACGTAAATTTCTTCGTAAAATTTTATAAGGATCGGTCCATACTTGACCCTACCCCCCATTTAAAGTCCCCTTCAGAAAATGACTTTATGGCCTATAACTGGCTAAGAGAAGCATCAATAGCGGTGAAATTCAGCACAAACATGTTTTATGGGAACATTAATCTCTTCATATAATTTTATAAGGATCGGTCCATAATTGACCCTACCCCCCATATAAAGTCCCCTTCAGAAGATGACTTTATCGCCCATAACTGGCTAAGAAAAGCATCAATAGCGATGAAATTCGGCACAAACATGTTTTATGGGAACATAAATCTCTTTGTAAAATTTTATAAGGATAGGCCCATAATTGACCCTACCCCCATATAAAGTACCCTTCAGAAAATGACTTTATCGCCCATAACTTTCTAAGAGAAGCATCAATAGCTGTGAAATTCGGCACAAACATGTTTTATGGGAACATAAATCTCTTCGTAGAATTTTATAAGGATCGGTCCATAATTGACCCTACCTCCTATAAGGTCCCCTTCAGAAAAGGACTTTAATGCTCATATCTACCTTAAGAAGCATATGCATAACAATAAAATTCGACATAAAAAAGTTTTATAGGAACTAAAATCATTTTCTTAAATTTTATGAGGATGTGTCCATAATTGACCCTAACCCCCTAATAAGGTCTCCTTTATACAATGACTTTAACGCTCATTACTGACTCAAAAATGTGAGTACAGCGGTAAAATTATACATAAACAAATTTCGTGCGAGCCAAAACCTCTCTATCAAATTTTATAAGGATCGGTCCTTATTGAAATCGGTCTATAATTGATTCGCTCCAGAAAATCACTTAAACGCTCATGTGTGACTCAAAAGTTCTTCCAAATTATGGTAGTTTTATAGGAACTGAAATTTTTCAACTGAATTTGATGAAGATCGGTCGATAACTATCAAACCCCCATTTTCGGCTTTCTTCAGAAAATTACTTTAAACCTCATGACTGAATTAAAAATACGAGTACAGCGACATTAGATACAAACAATTATTGAATAAACCGACAAGGATAGGTCCATAATTGACTCTACCCTCCATATAACCACTCTTACAAAAAAACAGTTTTTGGTTATAAATATTGGGTCAAACAAAATTAATATTTTTAATTCGGAATAGCACGGTCCATGCTTAAGCCCTTGGCCCTCTTCCAAATATGTCCGTGATGTTCATATTAATATCAACATATGATTCAAACTAGATCGATAATATCAAAATTTATTAATAAGGATGATTTGATGGTGGGTATATAAGATTCGGCATGGCCGAATATAACACTCTTACTTGTTAAAATTTCAAAATTAGTCATCAGGTGTCTACTTATATTTCAACACATTTCGTAGATGAATTCAAAAATATTTATTCCGGCTACGGTAACATTATATGTAAATCACCCTATGTTAATAATTAAATGTAGTCCATTGACTATTATATTGGTTATTTACTAGTCTATTGACAAGCCCATGAACTAATCTATGGACTAGCCTCTTGAAAACTCCATGAGAACATCCATTGACTACCCTATTGAGTGGTCTATGGACTAGTTTTGGCAAGTCCATAAACTAATCTATTGTCTCGTTCATAGACTAGTCAGTATACAAGTACATACATACATACATACTTACATACATACATAAATACATACATACATACATACATACATACATACATACATACATACATACATACATACATACATACATACATACATACATACATACATACATACATACATACATACATACATACATACATACATACATACATACATACATACATACATACATACATACATACATACATACATACATACATACATACATACATACATACATACATACATACATACATACATACATACATCATACATACTACATACATACATACATACATACATACATACATACATACATACATACATACATATCATACATACATACATACATACATATATACATATGTACATACATACATACATACATACATACATACATACATACATACATACATACATACATACATACATACATACATACATACATACATACATACATACATACATACATACATACATACATACATATACATACATACATACATACATACATACATACATACATACATACATACATACATACATCATACATACATACATACATACATACATACATACATACACATACATACATACATACATACATACATACATACATACATACATACATACATACATACATACATACATACAGACATACATACATACATACATACATACATACATACATACATACATACTCATACATACATACATACATACATACATACATCTACATACATACATACATACATACATACATACATACATATGTATATAAGTCAATTTATTATTCCCTGCATTAGTCCATTGATTATTCTGAGAACTAGTCTTTTGAAAAGATCATGGACTAATCGATTGTCTAGTATCTTGAAAAGTCTACTACTACTCAATAGACAATTTCATAGAATAGTCAATTGAATGTCAATAGATTATTCCATGAACTGGACAATATATTTGTCAATAGAATAATTAATATACTAGTCCATGGACTTATCAATAAATTAGTGCCTATAGTAGTCAATATTCTAATCCATTGCACAAGTCGTTTGAAAAGTCCATAGACTTATTTATTGACCAGTCCATAGAATATACAACAGATTAGTCCATGGACTTGCCAATAGACTAGTCCTCTGAAGAGTCAATAAACACATACATACATAGACTAGCCAATAGTTAATGGACTTGTCTATTGACATGCCCATTTCCTAATATATTGAATAGTGAATTCATTAATCTCTGGACTAATTCATTGGTCTATAGAGTTGTTTATTTACTTGCTAATTGACTTGTCTATGCACTATTTTATTGACTATTTAGACTAATGTTTTGACTAGTCTATTGACCATTTAATGTAGAAATATATATTTAAAAACAATCTGCATACATAGGTATGTCAAGATGTAAAAACTTTAGAAGAATGTTAGAAATAATTCTGACTAACTAAATAAAACTGTAATGTTACATGTTTTGATGGTGGGAATATTCTGTATTTTATTAAATGGACTTACCATAATTTTCAATTGTATTTGATGGCTTCTATTCTTTTCCATTTTTATACCCACCATCAAAAAAGATGGGGGGTATATTGTTTTTGTCATTCCGTTTGTAACACATTGAAATATTCGTCTAAGTCCCACAAAAGTATATATATTCTGGGTCCTTATTAGATTCTAAGACGATCTAGCCATGTCCGTCCGTCTGTCCGTCTGTCCGTCTGTCTGTCTGTCTGTCTGTTGAAAACACGATAGAGTCCAAATGGAAGCAGCTAGCGAGCTGAAATTTTGCACAGATACTTTTAGTTGATGCAGTTTGTTTGGTATTGAAAATGGGCAATATCGGTCCACAATTTCGCCTAGCCCCCATATAAGGCCCCCTTCAGAAAATGACTTTATCGCTCATAACTTGCTAAGGGAAGAACCAATAGCGGTGAGATTTGGCACAAACATGTTTCATGGGAATCAAAAGGTCTTTGTTATATTTTATAAGGATCGGTCCATAATTGACCCTACCCCCCATATAAAATCCCCTTCAGAAAATGACTTTATCGCCCATAACTGGCTAAGAGAAGCATCAATAGCGGTGAAATTCGGCACAAACATGTTCTATGGGAACTTAAATCTCTCTGTAAAATTTTATAAGGATCGGTCCATAATTGACCCTACCCCCCATATAAAGTCCCCTTCAGAAAATGACTTTATCGCCCATAACTGCCTAAGAGAAGCATCAATAGCAGTGAAATTCGGCACAAACATGTTTTATGGGAACCTAAATCTCCTTGTAAAATTTTATAAGGATCGGTCCATAATTGACCCTACCCCCCATATAAAATCCCCTTCAAAAAATGACTTTATCGCCCATAACTGGCTAAGAGAAGCATCAATAGCGGTGAAATTCGGCACAAACATGTTCTATGGGAACTTAAATCTCACTGTAAAATTTTATAAGGATCGGTCCATAATTGACCCTACCCCCATATAAAATCCCCTTCAGAAAATGACTTTATCGCTCATAACTTGCTAGGGGAAGAACCAATATCGGTGAAATTCGGCACAAACATATTTTATGGGAACCTAAATCTCTTTTTAAAATTTTATAAGGATAGGCTCATAATTGACCCTACCGCCCATATAAAGTCCCCTTCAGAAAATGACTTTATCTCCCATAACTGGCTAAGAGAAGCATCAATAGCGGTGAAATTCGGCACAAACATGTTCTATGGGAACATAAATCTCTTTGTAAAATTTTATAAGGATAGGCCCATAATTGACCCTACCCCCCATATAAAGTCCCCTTCAGAAAATGACTTTATCGCATATAACTGGATAAGAGAATCGTTAATAGCGGTGAAATTAGGCACAAACATGTTTTATGGGAACATTAATCTCTTCATATAATTTTATAAGGATCGGTCCATAATTGACCCTACCCCCCATATAAAGTCCCCTTCAGAAGATGACTTTATCGCCCATAACTGGCTAAGAAAAGTATCAATAGCGATGAAATTCGGCACAAACATGTTTTATGGGAACATAAATCTCTTTGTAAAATTTTATAAGGATAGGCCCATAATTGACCCTACCCCCCATATAAAGTCCCCTTCAGAAAATGACTTTATCGGCCATAACTGGCTAAGAGAAACATCAATAGCGGTGGAATTCCGCACAGACATGTTTTATGGGAACGTAAATTTCTTCGTAAAATTTTATAAGGATCGGTCCATACTTGACCCTACCCCCCATTTAAAGTCCCCTTCAGAAAATGACTTTATGGCCTATAACTGGCTAAGAGAAGCATCAATAGCGGTGAAATTCAGCACAAACATGTTTTATGGGAACATTAATCTCTTCATATAATTTTATAAGGATCGGTCCATAATTGACCCTACCCCCCATATAAAGTCCCCTTCAGAAGATGACTTTATCGCCCATAACTGGCTAAGAAAAGCATCAATAGCGATGAAATTCGGCACAAACATGTTTTATGGGAACATAAATCTCTTTGTAAAATTTTATAAGGATAGGCCCATAATTGACCCTACCCCCATATAAAGTACCCTTCAGAAAATGACTTTATCGCCCATAACTTTCTAAGAGAAGCATCAATAGCTGTGAAATTCGGCACAAACATGTTTTATGGGAACATAAATCTCTTCGTAGAATTTTATAAGGATCGGTCCATAATTGACCCTACCTCCTATAAGGTCCCCTTCAGAAAAGGACTTTAATGCTCATATCTACCTTAAGAAGCATATGCATAACAATAAAATTCGACATAAAAAAGTTTTATAGGAACTAAAATCATTTTCTTAAATTTTATGAGGATGTGTCCATAATTGACCCTAACCCCCTAATAAGGTCTCCTTTATACAATGACTTTAACGCTCATTACTGACTCAAAAATGTGAGTACAGCGGTAAAATTATACATAAACCAATTTCGTGCGAGCCAAAACCTCTCTATCAAATTTTATAAGGATCGGTCCTTATTGAAATCGGTCTATAATTGATTCGCTCCAGAAAATCACTTAAACGCTCATGTGTGACTCAAAAGTTCTTCCAAATTATGGTAGTTTTATAGGAACTGAAATTTTTCAACTGAATTTGATGAAGATCGGTCGATAACTATCAAACCCCCATTTTCGGCTTTCTTCAGAAAATTACTTTAAACCTCATGACTGAATTAAAAATACGAGTACAGCGACATTAGATACAAACAATTATTGAATAAACCGACAAGGATAGGTCCATAATTGACTCTACCCTCCATATAACCACTCTTACAAAAAAACAGTTTTTGGTTATAAATATTGGGTCAAACAAAATTAATATTTTTAATTCGGAATAGCACGGTCCATGCTTAAGCCCTTGGCCCTCTTCCAAATATGTCCGTGATGTTCATATTAATATCAACATATGATTCAAACTAGATCGATAATATCAAAATTTATTAATAAGGATGATTTGATGGTGGGTATATAAGATTCGGCATGGCCGAATATAACACTCTTACTTGTTCACTTTGTGCTTATACAAAATAAATTTTAATTTTTTCACATTAACAAATTTTTGTGCACGTCTTTTTTCACTTAAATTGACAAATTTTCCCGTTACATTATTTTTGACACATTCACATGTATGTATTTGTATCATTATATTTTAGACATGATTGCCATGCCACATAATAAATTGTTTAAACCCAGACAAACAATAAAATTTATAAACCCGGAGAAATGCAAAGAAGCAGTACATAAATAAAATATGAAAG
>NW_023995063.1:90000-155781 GCF_015586225.1 Lucilia sericata | reverse complement strand
TTTTGGCTTAGATAACGTTATAATCCAATTTTTCTAAAATTTACCGCTGGATGCCCGTGGATGATTTTTTTTTTTATTTTATTTTATTTATTCATAGTAATATAGAAAGCCACTCTTGGCCAATATAATATATATTACAAAGCAGTAATCCTGAATTTAATTACAATAAAAATAAAGATGTTTACAATTCTAAATAGTAGTGTTAATTAAAAAATTAACAAAAAGTTTTTATAAAAATTAATTAGAGAAAAACAATTTTGCTAGCGGTTCCCAAACCATCAAGGTAATGATTAACAAAAAAAAAATTATACTTGAATCTTGTCCCAACAGTGATTCAAATGTCAACAATAAACTACTCGATAGGTAGTCCTTAAGTATGATATATAATTTTCATGTATATATTGAGAATTGGAATTAAGATAAATTAGTTAAGTAATAGTAATTCTCAATATAAATACATTTGTTGTAATAAATAGATTATGATAAGAACCTCATAAGTTTAAGCCGAAAGCATTATTCGAGTGCGAAAATACTCTCAGTTCTAAAGGTAAATAATTCCAAGACCTAGCCGTTCTAACTATAAATGATTGTTCAAATATTACTGTATGAATCATAGGGATTAAAACCTGTGGATTCCTAGTTGAACGTGTAAAAAAATGTTGAACAAAGAAATGTAGGTAATCCACGCTTTATTACACTTAAAAAAAAATAGTAAGTTACGGTAATTCAAGAACTGCTGGAAAGAACAACCAAGAAAACGTTTAACGTGTTCCGAAATATGATCCCTTCTACGAAGACTAAAAACATACCTTACAATCATATTAACGATTCTATTTAATCTAGATATAACATAGGAGAATGTCCCTGTCACAATCTCAAGACCATACAAAATAGAGGACATCAAAAGAGAATGCGCCAAACGGTATCTGATTCGAAATGGTAAATAAATACCCGTCGAATAAAGCTTCCGTAGAGTACATGTAATCTTACAACATAAATGATCAATATGATTTTTAAAAGTCAAACGTTATCTATATAAATTCCCAAACATTTTAGCTGATCAACAAAGCTAACAGAAGAGCCAGCAATAGATATATTTAGATCTTCATCAACAATTCCAAATGCTAATGCTTTAGTCTTAGCCGAGTTAATAGCCAAGGAATTAATAGATGACCACGAAAGAAAACGATTAAGAGTAGAATTAATATCCAAAGATAGCCCATTCAAATTACTTTTACTTCCCCTGAACAAAAGCATAACGTCATCAGCAAACAAAAATGATTTGCAACTATTAGAGTCAACGAATGTTGGCAAATCATTAATGTATAATATAAATAAAAGTGGCCCCAGTACCGAGCCCTGGGGAACACCAGAAGTAAGGGGAAGCAAATTTGAAAAATTTCCATTAATATCTACAAATTGAAATCTTCCTGATAAATAAGAATAAACAAGCTTACAAGCAGTAGCAGAAAAACCGAAATAATATCTCAATTTGTGTATCATATTAGAATAATTAAATAGAATTGAATGCTTTTCTAATCAGGGAAACCAAATGTAGATATAGCATTATCATTAAAATTTTGTCTTATATCATCCGTCAAATTAAGTAAAAGTGAGGTAGTGGTTTGTGTCCAGAAACGGAAAGCATATTGAGAGGGGGTTATAAGTTCAACGTACAAAGTATAATATCATCCTGTAAAAATATGTTCTACAGCTTTAGATAAAGCCGGGAGAATCGAGATTGGCCTTAAATCATCCGAGCACAACTACTCTTGACTTCGGGATAGGGGACAACTCGGGCTTGTCATTTCTTTGGGTCAGCTTAAGAGATTCGTCTTATCATCCGGTTTGGGGTGGGCTGATGTTTTTCTGGAAAATTTTTCGACATGGAGCGTTAGTATCAGTGTCATATTTCTTAAATACATATGCTATAAACGATTAAAAATATTTTTTTGGAAGAATTGAGCTGTTCTCCTATATCCTTTTACAATTTACAAGCTTATTGAAATTCAAAAATGGATCTACCCTGGGCAGGAGTATATTTTGGCCTATTCCCTTTATTAATCCTAAAAATAATGACGTAAAATTTCTTATACATTCAATTAAAAATAATATTTACCAAAATACAATTACAGTTTTTATCAAAATTAGATTTGATTTAAAAAATTTTTAAATAAAAATGGCCGTATGCAATTCCTAGATTTATCTTTGGGCGATTTTCACCAATTCAAAATTGAAAAGGAATAAGAAATGTTCCACAACGAAAATTCTTCCATGTTATTATAACAACATCAATTTATAAAATACAAGTGTTTGGAACTGAAAATCTAACGTAATATTTCCACAATTTTATAAAAATCACATCAAGCAGTAATATTAAGAGAGCGTTTCCAATTAGCTGACCACAGTTGATATATTCTGGGTCCTTATTAAATTCTAAGACGATCTAGCCATGTCCGTCTGTCTGTCTGTTAAAAACACGATAGTGTCCGAACGGAATGAGCTAGTGGATTGAAATTTTTCACAAGTATTCTCTATAGGTAAGGTTTGTTTGGTATTGAAAATAGGCAATATTTGTCCACGTTTTCGGATAGTCTCCATACAAGTGGTCCCCCGAAAATAGCCTTAACGGGCATATATGCTTTATTATGATTTTAATGATGAAATTCAACGTAAATAAGTTTCATATGAACCAAATCTTCATACCAAATTTTATGAGTATCGGTCCATAATCGACCCACCCCCCATATAAGGGCCCCATCAGAAAATGACTTTAACGCTCATTACTGGCTTAAAAATACGAGTACAACGATGAAATTTGACATAAGTAAGTTTCTTACGTCTCCATAATTACGGTCCATAATTGACCCTACCCCCCATATAAGGTTCCCTTCAGAAAATTCCTTTAACGCTCAAAAATATGAGTACAGCGATGAAATTTGAATTATTTGAAGCTATCTGTGTTCAGCTCCAACAAGATTCCCAAGATTTTATATAAAAATAAAACAAATGTATATTTCAAATTTATTAGAGATGAAGATCTCTTTTTATTTAAACCAAAATATTACCTCGTTAGAAGTAGATTGTTTTGTAAATGTAATTGCACGTAGTGCTTGTGTCGTAGACAAATCAAGTGATTTATAATGTCAAACGAAACAAGCATAAATTTGGTGGCAAACAATATTTAAGCACCGTTAGCGGTTACTCGTTAGAATCTTCCAACAAAGTTGCAAAAAAGGGAAGCTTTAAAGGATTCTAACGATGTTATAAATAGTATTTCAAAAAGGTAGTTAAATCAATTTTAACTTAAACATTCACTCTTGAACTTGCACTTGAGGGTGTTAAGTTGTGTTTATAAATCTACTAAGTGTTTTTTACTTTTATATTAAACAGTTACGTTTGCATAGTTTCATACAATAACAAAATAATACAAAATTACAAAAAGAGCGCGTTGTGATGAAGATGTTTTTGCCTATTTGAGGCAGAGCAAAATGAGTAAAACTAATAAACCAACCTCTTCTCAGAGAATTGGCAATCAAAATTATTATGCTCCTCTTCAAACAATAGATAAAGATGAAACTGTTATCGATGAAGTCGTTAAGGAAAAAGTACCACCTTTAACTATAATGTCTATTGGTTTTAAAAGTTTTCTGTTCAAAAAAGATGATTATGATAAGTCGGTAAAGCATTAAAAGAAAATTTCAGTTTGAATATTTTACTTATGTTACTAAAAATGAAAAAACCATTCAATGCTGTGCTTTTGGGTTTAGACAAATGCGACCCAGTTGTAATTAAAAAAGATCTATTGGCTAAAGGCTAAAATGTACTGATGTTAAAATTGTCACCAGAGAGACATGGTAAATAGGGGTGAAATAGTCATTTTTGTAGTTTATTTTGAAAGAAAGTCTATCTCACTAAAAGAGCTTAGACAAAATTACTCCTCAATAAATTATATTAAGGTCAGATGGGAGTATCAAAAACCAAACCGTTCGAAATTAACCCAATGTTTGGCCACGGTTCTAACATGTGCAACGTTAAAACCTACTGTGCAAACTGTGCTGGAAATCACAAACCTCTGAATGTAAATCAGATGCAATTAAATGTGCAAACTGTAAAGGCTCTCATAAGGCCATGTCGCCAGACTGTCCAAACAGAGCAACCTATCTAGAATTTAAAAAACGTTCTCAGCCAAGAAGACCCACAAAACCAAATAATAGATATTTAAATAATAATAGTAATGAATATACTACACATTTACACAACAAAATGTTTCGACAAATGTAATACATGGGGTAACACAATGCCGTCTACTCAAAACAATAATAATGAAAATCTGTTTTCTTTAGAAGAACTGAAATCACTTACTGTTGAACTCATAAGTAATCTGAGCAAATTATTATTCGTTTATTTAGTAGTATTTAAATACTTTATCTTATATCTATAATAATGATGTTACAATTAGTATTAAATACTCTGATATACATTATTTTTTACAAAGGATACAATATTTCTTTTAAAAACATTAAGATTTCTTTCATTTTTACATTAATGCAAGTCCCGTTCGGATCAATTTGAGGTCATAACTAGCCTCGCATTCAAATTTCTATCACGATGAATAATAATGTATTAAAAATGGCTTTATGGAATGCTCGTGGTGTTCGTTTTAAAAAGGATGAACTTTTTCAGTTCATAAATAACAACAAAATTGATGTATGCCTTCTTTGTGAAACTTGGCTAAATGAAAAAATATCTATTAGATATTATATATATTATATATATATTATATTATATATATATTATATTATATATATATTATAGATATGACCGTAAACAAGGTAGAGGTGGTGACGTAGAGCTAATATTAAGGAAAAATATTCCACATGAGTTATTACCACTCAAAAACACAAAACTAATTGAGCATATAGGGGTTAAAATCTTCATTGGAAATGAAGTTTTACATTTATACTCATGTACTTCTCTGGAGGTCTAAACATAAACTCATGCAAGTCCCGTTCGGATCAATTTGAGGTCATAACTAGCCTCGCATTCAAATTTCTATCACGATGAATAATAATGTATTAAAAATGGCTTTATGGAATGCTCGTGGTGTTCGTTTTAAAAAGGATGAACTTTTTCAGTTCATAAATAACAACAAAATTGATGTATGCCTTCTTTGTGAAACTTGGCTAAATGAAAAAAATATCTATTAGATATTATATATATTATATATATATTATATTATATATATATATATATATTATATTATATATATATTATATTATATATATATTATAGATATGACCGTAAACAAGGTAGAGGTGGTGACGTAGAGCTAATATTAAGGAAAAATATTCCACATGAGTTATTACCACTCAAAAACACAAAACTAATTGAGCATATAGGGGTTAAAATCTTCATTGGAAATGAAGTTTTACATTTATACTCATGTTACTTCTCTGGAGGTCTAAACATAAACTCATTCAGTAAACAAATATTTATCTCTGATCTGCGTATGCTTATTCATCTAGAAAATATATTTTAGGAGGTGATTTTAATTGCAGAAATCGTTTTTGGGGCTGCAATAAAATAATTGTTGGGGTAATATCCTATATGAGAAAATTCAACCAAATCATCTGGAAATCGTTTATCCCCATGAAAGTACGTATATACCAACTGACTCAAGAAGGCGACCATCTACGTTAGACTTTATAACTAATCATCCTCAAATAATACCGTCTATAAAGGCAATAAATGACCTGAGCTCTGACCACCTCCCAGTAGTGGCAAACGTAAACGTGAGTGTTAATTTAATCGAAAACACTTCATACAATTTCAATAAAGCAAATTGGCCTAAATATGCTCGATACATAAATAGAAATCTTCCACTTCAACAAAGTTTTGCGGATATATCAAGTACATCTGAAGTTGATGATTTGATAGTGTCCTTTAATAATACAATTACTACAGCAATAGAATACAGTGTACCAAAAAGGAAGCCATCTGTACCTGACAATAAACTACCAAATGATATAAAAATCCTTATTCAATTCAGGAATATCTATAGAAGAAATTGGATAAGATATAGGGATATAAACGATCACTATCAAATGACTAAATTGAACAAAGTTATTAAAAAGGAAATTTTTAAATACAAAAACAAATCGTGGAATAATATGCTTTCTACATTAGATAAATATTCTTCTCCATTCTGGAATTTATCAAAAATTTTAAAAAGAAAGCACAAAAACATACCTTTACTTAAAGCTAATTCTAGAATATACAGTACACTTGAAGAAAAATGCAATATTTTAGCGGATACATTTTGCTTAAACAATAATATCTCAAGTCATCTTAGTGACAACGAAACTACTATTTCAGTTAATAATGTCGTAAATAGGTTAAAAAGCCCTGAAATATGTAATATATCTCCGAGTTATTATATAACAGAGAAAAAACGAAAAACTACATTAAGAGTATTAAAAACAAAAAATCACCTGGCATAGATGAAATAAACAACATATGTTTAAAAATCTTCAAAGAATGCCTAAACCAAATAAACCTGCTGAATCTCCGGAGTCTTATAGACCCATTAGTCTTTTACCATCAATTAGCAAAATATTGGAGAAAATCATTAATCAAAATACTTTATTTTGTTGACGTTCATCAAATATTTCCGCCTTACCAATTTGGGTTTAGAAGACAACACAATACAACGCAACCACTACTTAAAATTAAGAAAATGGTTAAAAATGAATTTGAAAACGGAAAATCAACAGGAATGGTTCTTTTAGGCATCAAATCGTCAAAAAGTCACATGAAGTTCATGTAAATGCTGGATGCCCTCAAGGTTCCTGTTTATCGCCAATCTTATATAATATTTATACTGCTGACATCCCGTCGTTTGCAAATTGTACAACCACAATTTTTGCGACAAAATAAACAAAGTTACACAAATATTATACCCCCTAATTAACAGGAAATCGGAACTATCAATTGAAAACAAAAAAATAATAATTAAATCTATTTTCACCTGATAATGTTTTATTGTACACCTGTATGGTCAACGTCAGCAAATTACCACATGAAGAAACTTCAAGTAGCACATAACAAACTTTTGAAAATGATTTTTAAACTTCCATGGCTCTACTCAACGCGAAGACTACACACTCTTGCTGGATTTCATACTGTCAATGTTAAGTTAAATTATTTAACAGATAATTTTAATAGAAGATGCGAACTCTCAGAATTCCAACATATAAACGAGCTAATCTCTTTATAATTTTTTACCCCTTCGACTTAGTTTTTTAGTTTTTAGTCATAGGAATTGTTTCAAAAGGGTTTTTTTTCTTAAATTTTTCCTCCAAAACAATTTTACATTAATTCATTATCTATATTTTCACAAAACAAAATGTTAAAGTTAAAGGAATATATATTGCTAACCTCTTTATTCAATAAGATAAAATGTAAACAAATTAATATCAAAGAAATACAATAAATAACTTAAACATTGCCGGCCACCTTGCAATACCTTAGGAATTGCAAACTATTTTAAAACGATGTAGATTTTTAAGAAGTCTCTCGACTTTCCCCACGGAAACTAAGTCCCGCAGGTGGATTTTTAAGAAGTCTCTCGACTTTCCCCACAGAACCGAAGTCCCGCAGGTGGATTTTTAAGAAGTCCCTCGACTTTCCCCAAAGAACCGAAGTCCCGCAGGTGGATTTTTGGAAAGTCTCTCGACTTTTCCCACAGCACCGAAGTCCTGCAGGTGGATTATTATTTAATATAAGTAATATAATATATATAAAGATAATAAATAATAAGGTAAAAACATAAATAAGGTAGTAGGAACATAAATATATTTCTGTGAGCATTTTAAAGTGATAATAAATTAAAGGTTAAAAAGCGTTAGACCACGTAGAATACGTTAAATTGTCGATATATGTTTCAAAATCCCTAGGATTAGCTGGACCTGTCAGTATCCAACCAAATATAGTTTTCTGTGTCAATAATGACCCTAATACGTTTTGTTGTATTTCCGGTAAAATAATGCGCGGATATAAATCTGCTCCGATAAGAATATCTACAGGCCTACTGGTAAAAAGATTCGAATCAGCCAAACTAAGATTTGGCAATAATTTTCAATATCGACATTTAAAGAAGTCGAAGGCATATTTCATGTTATTTCTGGTAAAACAAATGCGTTAGTTGATAGTTTTATTGAAGAATCTAAATCTGAACTAATTTCCAAAGGACAAAACTTTGAAACTCCAAAAACCACATTACATATTAACGCCAGAAACGTTAGAATTCGAAGAATGAGTGGGAAGTTTTAATCTTTTTCGTAAACGTTCAGAAATGAAAGAACATGCTGAACACGAATCTATTAAAGCACGGACCTGATACTTATGGCTGTTATGAATTATGTTTACCATTGCAGTCCCTAACAAAACGGACTGATTCTGTCTAGTATGAAATACTTGTGGATTAGAAGTAACATTATTGCATTATATGCGATTGTCGAGTGTGAGAGTTAGTGGGTCGTAGAACCTCACTGGAATTCTGTTCAGTAGAAACAGTAGGCCTTTCAACTATAGAATTATCTGTATGCTGCAGATGAAGCATATAATGATGTCGATTATTGCAAATAAAACAGTTATTGTTGATTGTACAACTTCTGACTTTATGTGTCCTCGAAAGGCAATTAGTACAGCAGTTATAATCATTCACAGTAGAAATCATGTCAGATACTGAAAGATTTTTAAATCGACGACAATTTCGCAAATAGTGTGACTGATCAGGGCATAAGATACATGAAGGTTTAGTAATAGTAGAACTATTTGAATGCACTGAAGAGTCGATGTCAGTCGAGTTCGTACCTTTAAGATCTTGAAGACATTGCAATGTCTGAATTCTTTCTGTCAGAAAGTTATCGAAATCTTTCCATGTAGACAAAACAGTTTTGTTTTTAACACCCTGTTCCCACAAAATAACTGTAGATCTAGGCAGAAGTTGAATACACATAAAAATTATAATTGGATCCCAATTATCCGTAGGCACTTTATAAATAGAAAGAGCCGAAAGGCAACTATTAATTCCGCGTTGTAGTGTTTTGAGTGCTGTTATCGATTCCTTGTCAAGGAAAGGAAGGCCAAAAATAAGTTTTAGTTGGTTATGTACCAACATACGAGGATTCTCATATGCTTCCTTTAAATCGCGCCAGGCTACTTCAAAACTTGCGTTAACAAGTGGATATTTAGAAACGATTTCTTTTGCTTCACCCTCGGTTTTTCTTATTAAATGGCAGAGCCGTTCTATATTGCTAAGCCGCGAGCTATTAATAAAAATTGCGTTAAATAAATCCCTAAAAGCACAAGGAGGTAGTGCTAGATTATGATCTGTATTACCGGAGTTCGAATTTACCGTTGGAGATTCATTGCTTTTCAAAACAGATTTGATTTCATCTATTTTTTCATGGATAGATCCTCCGCATTGGATATACGCTGTGTAGGTAGCTTTATATTTAGCCGCTGCCACATCAAATTCTTCGGACTCGTAAAGAGTTAAGACATTCATTATACGTCGTCTTAACTTTACCCCAAAGTGTTTTTAACTCTTGACTCTGAATCTCCAAAGTATAAACCGTATGAATTTCTTCGTCAAAGTTACTAAACATAGCCCCGAATGCAATAAGAGCATCCGATGCTCTAATAAACGAGTTTAGTGGCGAAACCGACATTTTTTAATATTTGAAAATTCGTTTAAAATAAATAAATTAATAATACTACTTGACTACAAAATGTATATAAACAAATGTGATAATAGTCAAACTGGCCGAGCGTAGGGTGACTAATATAAAGGTAGAAGAAGAATCAACCGTTTATGTATTTATTGTTTTATTTTACAGATCTAAATCTGTAAACAAATAACGCACAAAAGAAAATGTAAAAACCACTGATTTTTTTAATAAAATTTTAATAAAATTTACTTTAATTTAATATATTGTCCGTAGGATCAAAAATAAGTGAGATGTATCCACAAATTAAAAAAAAAAAATAAAACAAAAATTCACAAAAGAAATGTGTGTGTATGTTCGCGAAACAAAACGAATTTTATCACTTGCTCACAATTGAAATATATTTACGTACCTTATTTCGTAGAAATAAATAAATGATAAATATATCTCCGGTGGACTGTATTATAGGAATGGAGTTGAAGGTGCCAAAGAAGATCCGGTACTGATATAAAGATCCAAAAAATCCGATAAATGATCTAAGAAATCCGGTTCGCTAGGACCAATTGTGCAGCTCCAACATGATTCCCAAGATTTTATATAAAAATAAAACAAATGTATATTTTAAATTTATTAGAGATGACCAAAATTTATTTAAACCAAAATATTACCTCGTAGAAGTAGATGGTTTTGTAAATGTAATTGCACGTAGTGCTTGTGTCGTAGACAAATCAAGTGATTTATAATGTCAAACGAAACAAGCATAAATTTGGTGGCAAACACTATTTAAGCACCGTTAGCGGTTACTCGTTAGAATCTTCCAACAAAGTTGCAAAAAAAGGGAAGCTTTATATGATTCTAACGTTGTTAGTATTTCAAAAAGGTAGTTAAATCAATTTTAACTTAAACAATCTGTTAGATTAAAACAACATCTGTTGGTACTAATTCTATTCCCATTCGCTTCATAAATTCTATTTATCCTCACATCTCTGATATTCTAATTCATCACGTTAATACGATTTTGACCACATCAAAGTTCCCTTCTATTTGGAAAACAGCCCGATTAGTCCCAATCCCGAAAACGAAAGCAATCCATACAATAGATGATTTAAGACCCATCTCTATTCTTCCAGCTTTATCAAAAGCTGTAGAACACATAATAAAGGACCAAATAGTGTTTTCTGTTCGTGAGCTTATTACTCCCTCAATATGGTTTCCGTTTTGCTCATAATACTACCTACATAATACTACTACTGCATATAATAACAGATATGCATTTTAAAATTCAAGAAAACGAAATAATTGATAAATTGTTGAAACAAAATTAAATTTTAAGAGATAGTAAAAAATGGAATTAATAAAAATATTTGAAACAAAAAGATTTAATAAAACAATATATAACGCAAAAATTAAAAGTTTAACAATAACATTATATCTACACACTTGTCTCTTGATTTGGCTAAGGCATTTAACTCGATAAATTTTTCTAATATGATATGCAAATTGCGAGATATATATATTTTTTTTTATTTCTTCATTTATTATAACCGAGCCTTTTAACCCATATATACCCTGCAAAAAGTTACATGACAAAGATGTTGTTCAATCAGAGGTGCAAGTGATGACGAAGTGGTTCGATTTAGGTGAAACATGCATGATTTTAACATTAGCGTGTCATTGGAGATCATGTGTTTATGCGAGAATTTCGAATAATCGAACCAAAGCAATTTCAATGATTCGGAAACGATGTTTCATCAATTCAAGCTATTTGTTTTGTATGTATTTTTGGAGGACATTTTAAATATTTGTAAGGAAAATATAATAAATTAGGGGAAATATATAAAATAATATTAATAATCAAAAATATTTCTAATAACACATAAATTTCATTTGGTTAAAATAACAATCTGAATTAATTTTTGAAGTTTCAAAGAATTTTTTTAACTGCGGAATAGGTTGAATTTTGGAAGGTATTTATAATGAGTTGTATTAGCACTATTATTAAAGAAGCCATGAAACTTACATTCACTTTGCACTACTGCAAAATTTTGTTGCTGGGTAGTTATAAAAAGTATTTAGGTTCTCCTCTACTGCATGTAAGCTTATTTTTTTCCTATCTTACAGGTAGATATCAATTTGTTGATGTTAATGGCCACCTTTCGAATATCCTTCCACTTAGTCCTGGTGTTCCATAAGGTTCAGTTTTGGGCCACTTCTTTTTATCTTATATATTAATGATTTGCCAATGAGTATTAACTCGGATTATTGCAAATCTTTTTTATACGGAGATGATGTGATGCTCTTATTTAGTGGAAGTAAAAATGATTTTAATAAACTTTCTTTTGATATTAACTATACTCTAAATAGTTTTTTACATTGGTCATCTGAGAACTCCTTGGTTATTAACTCAACAAAAACTAAAGCATCATTTGGAAATTATGGAGAGGATTTAAATGTTTCTTTTGCTGGCTCACCTGTATCGTTTGTTAATCAACTAAGATGTTTAGGTATTCATATCGATAATCGTTTAACTTTTGCAAATCATCCCAGCAAAAAGTTACATGACAAAGATTGTGTTTAATCAGAGGTGCAAGTGATGACGAAGTGGTTCGATTTAGGTGAAACATGCATGATTTTAACATTAGCGTGTCATTGGAGATCATGTGTTTATGCGAAAATTTCGAATAATCGAACCAATGCAAATTCGATGAATCGAAAACGATGTTTCATTGGTTCAAGCTATTTGTTTTGCATGTATTTTGAAAGATATTTTTAAGGAAAATATTATAATAAATATGGGAAAATATATAAAATAATATTAATAACCAAAAATATTTATAATAACACATAAATTTCATTTGATTAAATCAGCGTACCCTGAATTAAATTAACAATCTGAATTAATTTTTAAAGTTTTAAAGAAATTTTTTAACTGCGGAATAGGTTGAATTTAGGAAGGCATTTAGAATAAGTTGTATTAGCACTGTTATTAAAGTCATGAAACATGCATTCACTTTGCACTACTGCAAATTTTTTTGCTGGGATATTGATAATGTATCTTGTAAAATTACATATACTTTGCATAAACTTTACTCTACTAATATTTATTTACCTTAAAATTGGCTTTCTCTCATTTAATGTCAATTATATTGTATGGTCTCGAGATTGTGTCAGGAACTTTTTCATATTTTATTACAAAATTAAATAGAATTGTTAATACGATTGTTAGATCTCCGAAGACGTGAACATATTTCTGACTATGTCAAACGTTTTCTTGGTAGTTCTTTTTTAAATTAATACGCTATCGTAACTGTTCAAGTTCGATTTATGGTTTACACTTGTTTTGATAACATATGCAAATACTATTTTTTGCAACGTTAGAATCTTATTAAGCTCCGCTGTATTTACAACTTTGTTGGAAGATTCTAACGAGTAAACCGTTAACGGTACCTAAATATTGTTTGCCACCAATAT
The DNA here is from genome assembly GCF_015586225.1 of Lucilia sericata. Classification (NCBI taxonomy): domain Eukaryota; kingdom Metazoa; phylum Arthropoda; class Insecta; order Diptera; family Calliphoridae; genus Lucilia; species Lucilia sericata. The sequence goes on along the minus strand of NW_023995063.1, from coordinate 142,576 downwards.
ACGTTTTGTAAATTAAATACACTTCTTTTCTGATCGTCAACATAAGCACTACGTGCTCTTGGCGTTATTACTCCTACGAGGTAAAATAATAATAATAATAATAAATAAATACAGAGAGATCTACGTCTCATTAAATTTGCAAATATTTTGTTTTATTTTCATAAAATCTTGGGAAATTGTGGTGGAGCTGAACATCATCCCTTGGAAAACATACAGTCCATCGAAGATATATTTATTATTTATTTCTACGAAATAAGGTGCGTAAATATATTTCAATTGTGAGAAAGTAATAAAATATTCTATAGTTGTTTCGCGAACACACACATATATTTTTTGTGATTTTTCAAATGGTTTAACTTGTTGTATTTGTGGATATTTTGCATTAATTTTAACTTTAATTTATATCAAAAAATATTTAAATTCTTTTGATCCTACGGACAATAATTTAAAGCGATAATGTTGATCTTATTTTATTATAAATTATTGTTTCATTACATTTTCTTTTGTGCGTTTGTTTGATTACAGATTTACATCTGTAAATTCTACCAACAAAATACATTACGGTGTATTCTTGTTCTTCCCTTATATTGGGTACCGTACGGTCGGTCAGTTTGACTATTATCAAGTTTGTTGATATAAATTTTGTAGTTAATTCGTAGTTTAATATCGAGTTATTAATTCATCTATTTTTATTACAATTTTTAAATATTAAAAATGTCGGTCATGACACTAAATGCGTTTATTAGAGCATCGGATGCTCTCGTTGCATACCGCGTCAGGTTTGATAATTTAGATGATAAATTGCATGACGTTTTTAAGTTGGAGATTCGGAAACGGGAGTTAGAAAGACTTTGGGACAAAGTTAATTTGACGTACGAAGTTTGTCTTAACACTCTAGAGTCTAGTGAATTTAAAGTGGTAGCGGAAAAATATCAAGCCACATCTTATGAATATATTGAATGTGGAGGATCTATTTCTAAGAAAATAAGAACATTGGAATCCGCTTTTGAATTCCGATAATTCAGAGCATAATCTGACGCTCCCTCCATGCGATATCGACTCTTTCGTAGGGGATTATGTTTCTTGGTCCGCTTTTAGGGATTTATTTACCTCAATTTACATTAATAGCTCGCGGCTTAACAATATAGAACATCTTTGCCATTTAATACGAAAAACCGAGGGTGAAGCTAAAACAATCGTTTCAAGATATCGATTAAATAATAATAATAGTTTTGAGTTAGCCTGGCGCGATTTAAGGAATGTATATGGGAATCCTCGTATGTTGGTGCATAACCAACTGAAGCTTTTATTTAGTCTTCCTGCCTTTGACAAGGAGTCGATCACAGCACTCAAAACCTTACAGAGCGGAATTGATAGTTTTTTACGGCACTTTCGTCGTTTTAAAAGTCGTTCAATATCTGATAGAATTTCAACAGTGATTGAGCATAACTTCTGCCCTAATTGTCTTTCGAGGACACATACTGCCAGAAGTTGCAAAATAAATAATAATTGTTATATATGCAATAATCGACATCACTCGATGCTTAATTTACAACATTTAGAAAATTCTGTGGTTGAAAGACCTACAGTTTCTACGGAACTGAACTCTGGTGCGGTTCTACGACCTACTAACTCCCACTACCAACAATCACATACGTCCAATAATGTAACGACCAATTCACAAGTATTTCATACTAGTCTATTAGTGACAGCTACGATAAATATAATTCATAATAATAATAACTATCAGGTCCGCGCTTTAATTGATTCGGGTTCGGAATGTTCTTACATTTCTGAACGATTAAAAATTCCCACGCATTCTGCACACGCTCAAGTTTCTGGCATCAATAATGTAGTTATTGGAGTTTCTCAATATTGTCCTGTGGAAATTGGTTCCGATTTAGACTCTTCTTAGTACAAACGCATTTGTTTTACCAAAAATTTCGGGAAATTTGCCTTCAACTTCCGTAAATATCGATATTAAAAAGTTATTGCCAAATCTTCGTTTGGCGGATTCTAATCTTTTAGATACTAGGCCTGTAGATATTCTTATTGGTGCGGATTTACACTATCGGACAAAATAAAGTGCAAAAGTACTCATGTATATTCTTTCAGCGAAAAATCAGTTAAATGATTATTGAATATGGAATTTTTTTCAAAATCATTTAGTTTATATACAATGCTACAAAAATAACAATAAAACTAAATTATTGTACTTAAAATTTTTCTGTATAACATCTAAAATTAAAATAAATTCACTTTTTTGTCGGACAAAATAAAGTGTAAATTTTTATATATCATTATTTAAATTTCTTGTATATCAAAATTTTTTATCTATTTTGGTTCTGATTTTAATATTTGTATCTACTTAAGCCATTTTGGTAATTTTGTTCTCCATTATTATTCGCAATCGCCTTCCCTTCCCCTTGCTATCCCCATATGATAATTTTCAAAAGAAATACGTTTTTGATCACTATTTCATCGGATTTTTTTGATAAATTGTGGTCCAAAATTAATCTATTGGATTTAGGGCGGTGCTCTGAGCAACTTATTTTAATTTTTCAGTGATGTTTCCTACAGTAATGTTATTTTTTAACTTTATCAAGTGCTTAAGCTTATTATCTTGCCGAAATATAAAGTTGCCCAAGTCCATTTCGAAGGCACTGATCTTAAGATTTGACTGTAATATGATCACATAGTGTTCATTGGAGCTTTTTGAATAAATTTCACCTAGGTTCCCCACACCTAACGTTAAAAATTGGACACATACGAAGAGTCAACTGACCCATACCTTCAATCATTCACCAACATATTTAAAAGCTTAAAATTTTTTTCGATTTTAGTATTTAATTTCGTATTTTTTAGCTCAAATTTACGTAGTTGGTCAGATGAGTCCCAATTTCTACCGAAAATTTTGAAATGTCGACAATGAGTGTGAGTTAAGCCCTTCAATATTCAAATTTTTAAAAACAATACCCCAGGTTTTAAACATTATGGTGGAGGGCTATCGGTATTGTTACATTATTCAACTTTAAGAGCGAGAATCTTAGTAAAAATGGAGTAAGCAATAACATGTGAGCAATTCACGAGCGTATTTAATAAAAATTTTGAAATAAATGCCGTAAAAATGGGTTTGAGGGACTTAATGCCTCAACCGATTCATGACTTCAAAAAAAAAAAAACAAGTAAGAAATTATAGTCGGGCGTGGCCGACCATATGATACCCTACACCAATTGCGAATATTGAATGTGATTAATTTCAATAATAAAGCATTTCTGTTAATCTTATATAGGTTCCAAATAATGTCTGTTCATGTTCGATTGTATGCTGACTAGGAGAAATAAAAGACCGATTTCAATCATTTTCAACAGCCATCGTCAGTGGATCCAGAAAATAGTGTGTGACCCATTGTATGTGACGTAGTTAAAAGATAAACGGCCGAAATCGGAAGGTCCGGATGTGTGAGGGCTAAGGCAGAAATTGAGCCGATCCTTATAAAATGTGTTTTTGGGAATTATATATATACATATATAAAAATCAATGTGTGTTTGTTTGTATGTTTATATGTTTGTTTGTTTGTTTGTGGGTTTATATCTTTGTATGTTTGAACGTTATAGACTACTAAACGGCTAAACCGATTTTCTTCAAATTTTCACAGCACATTCCTGTATGTCTGGCAATAGACTACTTTTTATTTCCGATCATGGCGGACATAGCTTAATCGACTCAGGAAGTGATTCTGAGCCGATTGGTATACTTTAAGGTGGGTGTAAGACCAATATTTTTGGGTGTTACAAACATCAGCACAAACGCATAATACCCTCCCCACTATAGTGGTGTAGGGTATAAAAAAAAAACACTGAAAACACTGAAAAATTTGAATGACCTGCTCAGAGCATCGCCCTAAATCTAATACATTAATATTTGACCACAATTGATCACAAAATTCCGCTGAAATAGCGAACAAAAACGGATTTCTTTTGAAAATAATAGTATGGGAGAAAGCAAGGGAAAGTGAAAGCGATTGCGAATAATAATGGTAAAAAAATTACAAAAATGGCTTGAGTAGATCCAGATATTCAAATCAGAACCAAAATAGATAAAAAATTTTGATATACATAAAGTTAAAATAATGATATATAAAATTTACACTTTATTTTGTCCGACAAAAAAGTGAATTTACTTTAATTTTAAATGTTATACAGAAAAATTTTAGGTGGAATAAATTTGTTTTATTATTATTTTTGTAGCATTGTATATAAACTAAATGATTTTGAAAAAAATTCCATATTCAATAATCATTTAACCGATTTTTCGCTGAAAGAATATACATGAGTACTTTTGCACTTTATTTTGTCCGATAGTGTATATCATCGTATTGTATTACCGGAAGTACAGCCAAATATATTAGGGTCATTATTGGCACAAAAAACTGTATTTGGCTGGATTCTGACAGGACCAGCCAATCCTAGGGACTTTGAATCACATATCGCAAATTTACAATACACTATGTGGTCTAACGCTTCTTAACGTTTGTTTGAATATCACTTAAAATGCTCACAAGAATATATTTACGTCTACTTTAATATACATACTAATTTTAAATACACCACTTTGTGGTTGGGTCACTTATGACCAAGCCGCTCTTTAAGGGGCCCAGTTCATGGTCTGCTTAAAACCATTCTCCATTTGAGAGCAGTATGTAGTCCGCGGAAAACTACTTCCCATAGGCTTTGTCCTATGGGAACCCTTATTCTACGAACCCAGTTCATGGTCTGTTTTAAAACCATTCTCCCTTTAAGAGCAGTATGTAGTCTGCGGAAAACTACATCCGCAAACTACATCCCATAGGCTTTGATCTATGGGAACCATTATTTTACCAGCCCAGTCTGGTGTGATACCTTTGATCACTTGTTTTATGAAAAAAAATGTAGAAAAAAATTATAATAATAAATCTATAGATATAGATCTCAATGTTAATTGCAACACTCTTTAGTGTTGCAAGGTGGCAATGTTCAAGTTCGAATTATGGTTTACACTTGTTTTAATAACATATGCAAATACTATTTTTTGCAACTTTAGAATCTTATTAAGTTTCGCTTAATAATATTTAGGTACCGTTGACGGTACCTAAATATTGTTTGCCATCAATATACGTTTTGTAAATTAAATAAACTTCTTTTCTGTTCGTCAACATAAGCACTACGTGCTATTGGCGTTATTACTTCTACGAGGTAAAATAATAATAATAAATAAATACAGAGAGATCTACGTCTTATTAAATTTGCAAATATTTTGTTTTATTTTCATAAAATCTTGGGAAATTGTGGTGGAGCTGAATAGTAACTTATTATTTTTTACAGAGTCATTAAGTTTGGATTACCAACATTACTATGTTCTAAATTCTCTTTTACACATTCTATTAGGAACCCGCAAATTTTATTACTAGGGATTTCTTTAGTAGCATTTGAACAATCCTTTTTAGTTAGAATAGCTAGATGTTGGAATTATTTACCTCTAGAACTAAGAGTATTCTCTCATTCCAATAATGCTTTCCGACTCAAACTCATGAGATTTCTCGTTTCCAACTAACTTGTGACGAGTTTTTCTATACCAAAATTTTAATTATTTTTTTCGAATAATTTGTCCATACTTAATCACTGCTGGGATCTGGAGCGCATTTATAAATTAAAAAATAAATTACCATTATATTATTTATATTTATAATTTTTTATTTAGGATTACTGCCTTGTAATAAGTATATAAATAATTATTGGCCAATAGTGGCTTTACTACTGTGAATAAAATTAAAATTATTCATTATTCATACAAAATTTTATAAGGATCAGTCCATGATTGACTCTACTCCCATATAAGGTAGCCTGGCTGGCTTAAAAATACTTATTTTTTTTATTAATTCTTCATTTACATAACCAAGCCCATAGGGCCTTATATGGCTAATTAAACCTACTAAATATATAAAACTACAAACTATATACATATATACATTTGTAAATTAAAAATATTATAATTAAAATCTAAAATAAATATTAATTGATATTTATATATGGTTATGTATAACCAATAAACCATATACATACATTCACAATAATGAAAACTGGCTAACATTAACAGTATAACAGTTTAAATTATATTTGACATAAGTAAGTTTCTTACTAGGCGAAATATCTCTACCAAATTATATGTGGATCGGTCTATAATTGACCCTAGCCCCCCCCTATAAGGTCCCCATTCATAAAATTACTCTAACTCTCATAACTGACTTAAAAGTACGAGTATAGCGATGAAATTTGACATCGGTCCATTATTGACCCTACCCCCCATATAAGGTCCCCTTCAGAGAATGACTTTAACGCTCATTATTGGATTCAAAATACGAGTATAGCGATGAAATTTGACATAAGTCTCTTGCGAGCCAAAATCTTTCAACCAAATTTCCCCTTCAGAAAATTACTAACGATCATTACTGGCTTAAAAATACGAGTACAGCGATTCAATTCAAAGTAAGTTCCTTGTGAGCGAAATTATATAATTGTCTATAATTGACCCTACACCCCATATAAAATCCCCTTCAGAAAATTACTCTTACGTACGTGAGAATCGGCATATGATTTACCCCCATATAAGCTCCCCTTCAGAAAATGACTTTAATGCTCATTGCTGGCTAAAAATACGAGTAAAACGATGAAATTCGTCACGCATAATCAAATTTATTGAGGATCGGTACGTAATTGACACTACCCGCGTATAGAGTCCTCTTCAGACAATTTTTTCTACCTTAAAAATACGTGTGCAGTTTTGAAATTTGATATAAGAAACTTTTATAGGAACTTGAACCTTCCTACTGAATTTCATGCGTAAAGTGTCGGTTAAAAATGCAAGTAGAGCGATGACATTCTATTTAAACATGTTTATATGAACCAAAATCGGTCTAAAAAATTTTATGAAAAACGGTTAGTTAATTTGATGAGTGATGCTTTTATGTCATAATGTTTGATGGTTGGTTTATTAGATTCGGAACAGCCGAATATAACACTCTCACTTATTATATACTCCATTGTCAACTATTATAACAAATGATATGTTTCACTATTAAATAATTTGTTTATTACCTACAATAAATCGCGATGATAGCAACAAACTTTTCAATTAAAATAGTTTTTTTTTCTCCTGTAAAATTTTAGATAGGCCCTTTGGCGTTTTAGGTGGCGATATGTATATCAACGTACTCCTTGCAAAATTTCAAACATTATTTTTTGTTTTATTAAAAAACTTGAAAATAAAAATTATTTCTAATTAGAATAGAGCATAATTATTATTTCTTAAGTTTTTCGTTCAGAAAATAACCAAATATTTTTTATTTTATTTTATTATTTTTGCTTAAAAAATTAAAGTTATATTTTTTTGTGAGACTACAACAATGATTATTTTTGAGCAAAAAATATAAATAAAAAATAACTGTTATTCTTCATGCAAAAAGCAAAACTTAGAAAATAATTATTTAAAAGTTATTTTGTTAACATAACTTATAATTGTTGCAGTCTGACTTAATTCAAGTTAAAGTATAATATTTTTTGCATAAATAAATTTCAACACATACAGTGGTGGAAAAACTAATAGAAAGGACCTTATTTGGTTGTGAAAACTACATTTTCACAAAAACTACCCGTTAGAATTTGATGATTTGGATATTAAGGGCCAATCTTTAGGTAAAAGATTAGCGATTAAATTAAAATTAATCCTCGAAAGCTGTTGAGTACTCAATTAGTTAATTTAGTTTGCAAGTTTAAGCGCCCAATGGAGGTGGTTTAAACTTAAGCACGAAATGCAAAAGTGTAAACAGCTGATGCAAAAAAATTAATACAATTTTTATAAATATAAACATTAAAATGTTCTATTTATTGATTAGTAAAAATTATGGGCACTTCAAAGTACATTTTTTTGTTTTTAATTCAAGTTTTCATTAATTTTCATATTAAATTTACAATTGTCTTCTTCTTTTTTATAAAATATGCATTGTTTTGATAACAAACAGTGACGTTTTCTGTTGTTTTGTATGGCAACACTGCGAAGTTTAATCTTGTACTCAAAAACATCAAAGGGGATTTACATAAGATTAAATTTAATTTTAGATTAACTAATCTGATTATTAATTGGCATTTGATTGCCATCTCAAAAACCCGCTCTAAGTCTATTTTCATATGATATACAGTGGTGGAAAAAAATAGAAACGACTTTATTATGTGGTGGAAACAAAAATTTTCTCAAAAACTACCCGTTAGAAATTGATGATTAGTATCTCAAATAAAAAGTATTCTCAAATAAAAGGTACTCTTTTATCATATGATATATATATTTTATAGATTTTTTTGCTCCATCGTATTTTATTGATGTTCAAAAAATTTAGCATTGGAAAAAATAATAGAAACGATTCATAGTATTGCATAGGGGTCATAAGGTAAAATTTTTTAAACGGAGTTTTTGTATTTAATTTTATATATGAATATGCAAAATAATAATAAATAATAAAAATTATGTCACTTTTTTCTTAAGCAGAAATAACCGATTATGGCCAATAGGCTAGGTTTAACATTGAAATAAATCATTGTATTCTTTATCTTTTTAGAAAAAGGCATAATTTGAATTGAATGCATAATAATAGACTTATTTTAAAAAAATCCATCCTTGATAAAGGGAAGCAATTTTCATGCAAAAGGGATAATAATCAGACTTGGGCGATTTCCATTAACCGAGCCTTTTAAGACATATATAGTTATAAAAAGCTAATACAACAATAATTATAACACAATTTTACAGAAAGTGTTAAGCATATAATAAAAAATAATAAAAATAAAATAAAAATTAAAAAATTAATGATAATATTAAATTAATTAATAATATTAATATTGTTATTAATATTAAATTAATTATTAATTTTGCATTAACATTAAATTAAAAAAGTTATTTAATGTAATAAATATAGCATTAACATTAAATATTTTTGAATTTAATGCAATAATTATACATAAACATATAGAAATAAGTAATAAAATTAATTAACGCATTAATTTTCCATTAACATATACAGTAGCGAGCACAAAAATTGCAACGCGGGGTCATATGATCCTTGATTTTGTCTGATTCGAAACAACGGTAATCAATCCATCTCTTCTTTTTGCTGTTTATTCTCTTAACTCAGAGCTTCCAAATAAGCGACATTTTATTTCAATTTCTATTACGCAAAGTGAAATATTTTATATTTGCTGGAAAAAGTGAACTTTTTTCGCGAGCACAAAAAATGCAATGCAATGAAATAACAGTAAATTTATGATTTTTATTGCGTTTTGAATGAAAGTTTCTTGAAGAAATTAAACAATACGAATATTATAATAGTAGTAATTATTATCTAATCAAAAAATAACTATTATTAAAGCTCTATAGGATAAGAATTCATGCTTGAAATTGGTTTGTTTTTTGAGTGAAAAATTTGACGTAAATCGATCTGTATTACGATTTCACCTGAGAGAAAGCGTGGAAAGGTAACAGATAGTGGTAATTTTTGGAAAACTACCACTTTTAGAGACCGTCAAATGATTAAATTGTTCAAAATCGCCTCACGAAAGATGTCAGTGGACGTTGCTGGTTTCACAAAGGAGCATATGGGTGACTCTATTGGAGTTCAAATTGCCCGCAGAAGGTTTAACAAAGTGTAATTTGCTTGGAAAATGATTCACAAAGAAATCCCAGATTAGTAGAGTCAATAAAAAGTACCGCTTTGAGTTTGAGAAATGTGTTAAGCATTGGTCAGGTGGTACTGTAAATGCTTGACATATAATCAGTGATTTCATTGCGAAAATCTCGCTTCTTGAACCACTCCAAAATGGATTTTTCGACATATGTGACTATTAGACGAATATATTGTCTTTGTCTAGGCCATCTAGTAAGAAATTTATGGTATCGGAGCCAAATAAATTTTATTTGCTCACGTCGTCACATAAGACCTTAACCCGCTGTTCACTTGACCAATGCTGATACGTTTCGCAAAATAACGGGGCTTGTTTTTCTTGACTCTACTGATGAATGGTTCCTTAGTAAAATGTTTTCCAAGCAAATTACACTTTATTAAAACGTCCGCGAGCAATGTGAACTCCAATAGAGTCACCCATATGCTCCTTTGTGAAACTAGCAACGTCCACTATCTTCTTTCGTGAGCCGATTTTAAACAATTTAATCACCTGACGGTCTTTAAAAGTGGAAGTTTTCTATAGACAACCACTATCTGTTCCCTTTCCATGCTTTTTCTGAAGTGAAATCGTGATTCATATCGATTTACGCCAAATTTTTCACTCAAAAGAACGAACCAATTTCAAGCATGGATTCTTATTCTCTAGAGCTTTAATAATAGTTTTTTTTGATTAGATAATAATTACTACTATTATAATATTCGTATTGTTTAATTTCTTCAAGAAACTTTCATTCAAAACGCAATAAAAATCATAAATTTACTGTTATTTTATTGCGTTGCATTTTTTGTGCTCGCGAAAAAAGTTCACTTTTTTCAGCAAATATAAAATATTTCACTTTGCGTAATAGAAATTGAAACAAAATTTCGCTTGTTTGGAAGCCCAGAGTTAAGAGAATAAACAGCAAAAAGAAGAGATGGATTCATTACCGTTATTTCGAAACAGACGAAATCGAAGATCATATCGTCACGCGTTGCATATTTTGTGCTCGCTACTGTATATATATATATATATATATATATATATATATATATATATATATATATATATATATATATATGTATATATATATATGAAGGGATAATAATAATTATACAGCGCTAATAGATATTATCATATATGAAGTTATTTACACACACATATGTACATATCAGCAATTCATTTTTGTAGTCAGCCTCTTATGTATTAATGAAATTATCTGTAATATTGATTTAAGTTGCCTATTTTACATATATGCTAGTCTACCGACTATATATGGCCCTATGGGCTCGGTTGGTTTTTCATAAATAAATAAAAAATAATAATCAGATCTGGGCGATTTCCATTAATTTTTTTTATTTAAACCCTCCACCACCATCAGTGGTGATAGAGGGTATATATAACATCGTCATTCCGTGAGAAACATCAAGAAATATTCATTTGAGACACCACAAAGTATATATATTCTTGGTCCTTATGAAATTCTGAGTCGATTTAGCTATGTCCGTCCGTCCGTCTGTCTGTGTAAAACACGCTCACTTTAGAAATAGAAATTCAAGCAATAGAAATTCAAGAAATTCACCCAAAACATTCTTTATTATCCGGTACAGTTTGGTATTGAAAATCAGTAAAATCGGTTCACGACGTAAAATGTTATGAGTAAAAATTTCAGACTACCTCGACAAAAATAACGTTTTTTTCCCATTTCTTAAGTAGTTTTCTCAGAAACTACCAAAGATATTTTGATGAATTTTGTCACACATTATTTTTTTGTGGTATCAAGTATGTTCAAACTCATAACAATTGATCCAATATTTCCCATAGCCCCCATACAAATGTGTATATTCACGGAAATTAGTTTATCGTTAATAACTCCCTCAAATATATCGGTATCAACAAAAAATGTTGTACATACAACTATAATATGAATAGAAATCATACTACCAACGTAGATCTCAGTCGTTCCACAATTGGTCATAGCTCCCATATAAGGTCCACTTCCAAAAATCACCTAAACACACATATTTCATTGATAAATAAGGCTTTTATGATCAAATTCGAGCTGAATATGTTTTGTGTACATACAAATCATTCTACCAAATTTCTTTTCGGATCGGTCCATTATTAGTCATAGCTCCCATATAAGGCCCACTTTCGAAAATCACTTAAACGCACATATTTAATTGTCAAATAAAGGTATCTTGATAAAATTCGTCACAAATATGTTTCGTCTTTATATGAATAACTCTATGAAATTTTTTTCGGATAGGACCATAATCCCCATAAGGACCCACTTCCGAAAATCACTTAAACGCATATGATTCATTGATAAATAAAGCTATCGGTATAAAATTCAACTTGAATATGTTTTATGTACATAGAAATTATTCTACCAATTTTTTCTTGATCGGTCCATAATTGGTCACAACTCCCATATAAGGATCATTTCCGAAAATTACTTAAACGCACATTGACAATCAAAGTCATCGGGATAAAATTCGACATAAATGTGTATTTTGTATATATATGTAAATCGTTATACGGAATTTTACTTCTGAAAATCACTTGATTCATTATTAAATTATATCCAGATAAAATTCGACATGAGTATGTCGAATATATATCATTATATTAAAATGTTTGCAACTGGCCTATTAATATAAAATTTTATGAACCTAATCAAAATTAGTTCCACATATGCATAAATGTTAGTACCTTCACTACGGAAACAAAAATTTTGTTATTAAGTTAAGTTGCTGGTGGAGGGTATTTAAGATCTTAAAAAAACTTGTTTCTTTTATTTCTTCATTTATTATAACCGAGCCTTTAAGGCCATATATAGTATAAAAAGCTACTACAACAATAATTATAACACATTTTTAGAGAAAGTGTTAAACATATAATAAAAAATAATATAAAAAAATAATAAAAATAAAATAATAATTATAAAAAATAATATAAAAATAAAATAATAATAATAAAAAATAAAAAAAAATTAATGATAATATTAAATTAATTAATTAACTATTATTAATAATATTAATATTATTATTAATAATATTAATATTATTATTAATAATAATAAATTAATTATTAATTTTGCATTAACATTAAATTAAAAAAATTAATTTAATGTAAAAAATATTGCATTAACATTAAATTTGTAAAATTTAATGCATTAAATCTGCATTAACATTAAATATTTTTGAATTTAATGCATTAATTTTACATTAACATTAAATATATTTGAAATGAATGCATTAATTTCGCATTGACATTAAATATTTCTGAATTTAGTGCATTAATTTTACATTAACATTAAATAAGTAATAAAATTAATGCATTAATTTTCCATTAACATTAATGTATATAAAAATTGATAAACATAAATAAAAATACAACACAAAAGACCTCGATCTAACTAAATACAACTAAAATTAAATAGGTTAAAGTCCTTTCTAATAACTCCTATATGCCATTCAAACTTGTTTGTTTTAAATATGGTATTTTTATTAGATTCCACAGTGTGACAAAATAAACTAAAAAAGGAATACCTGGAAAGTGATATGTGTTATCGAGTATAGGACTTATTAGAAAGGACTTTAACACATTCAATTTTACTTGAATTTAGTTAGATGTCGGTCTTTAGCGCTATATTTTTATTTTTATAAATTATTATATACATTAATGTTAATGGAAAATTAATGCATTAATTTTATTACTTATTATTTAATGTAAAATTCAAAAATATTTAATGTTAAGGCAAAATTAATGCATTAATTTCAAATATATTTAATGTTAATGTAAAATTAATGCATTAATTTCAAAAATGTTTAATGTTAATGTAAAATTAATACATTAAATTCAAAAATATTTAATGTTAATGCAAATTTAATGCATTAAATTTTACAAATTTAATGTTAATGCTATATTTTTTACATTAAATTAATTTTAGTTTAATCCATTAAATGTACACATGTTAATGTTAATTAGAGTATTCAAAAAACCGGTTTGTTTCAAAACCCGGTTTTCGAATAATTCGAAAAATTTCATTTTCTAAAAAACCGGTTTCGAATACGGTTTTAAGTGTAAAAACCGGTTAACCGGTTTTTTATTTATGGTATTTTTTTCTGGAAATATAGATATAAAAATTTTCCGAAAATAACATATAGGCCTTTATTAAATGTATACAGAAAGATAAATGTACTTAAATATTTGAAATTATAATTTACCAATATTGAAGGCATCTTATGGAAATAGCTTAACACCTTAAAATTCTCATTTTTATATGAAGAATAAAAAATTTGTAAATGGATGTTCATATTTAAAAGAATTTTAATGGATTATTACTACTTTTTATCTGAGAAAATTAATTAGGATAAAAGGACGTCCTTAAAAAATATTTTTTTGCATCGGTAAATGTAAATGAAGTGATTGTTACTCACTATTTATAGAAATCCCCTAAAAATTTGATGATTAGACCATAAGAATACGGAAATATAGTCACATTTTGGACTATATTTCCGAAAATCCAAAATCAGATGAAACATTTCTCACCAAGAAGTAAAATTAGCAAAAATTAATTAATAAAAATTAAACTATTAGGAAGATATTAAATTGTAGTACTATATTTTAAAACTATCCTGTTAACTGTTTTCAAAAAATTAAGATTATCTATACAAAAGTTACAAAATTTTAGCAAATAGTAAAGTAGAAAAATAAAAATTAAACCGAAAGTATTTAGATAGAAAAATTAACACAAAATGTGTATAAAAGTTGTTATTTTATCCCAAAATTTAAAGAAAATTTCATCCATAAAAAACCGCTTAACAGACAACAAAAAACCGGCCAGTCGAATAATTCGAAATATGAACTATTCGAAATCGGCCGGTTTTCAAACAAGAAAAAACCCGGTTAACCGGTCTCCGGTTTTGGTTTTTGAATACTCTAATGTTAATGCAATAATCTTGCATTAACATTAATTTGTTTTAATGTTGACTAAATTGTTAATGCATTAACATATTTAATGCATATATCCCAGGTCTGATAATAATTAATAGAGTCAATCCTAGAAAGTTCGATTCTTTAACTATTTTCAGAAAACGGGTTTCGACATACAGTAGTTTTCCGATTTAACGAACCCATATGTTGTCAGGCCTGTTCGTAAAATTGAAAAGTTCGTTATATGCAGTACTAACTAAAACATGGGTTTTTGGTAGGAAAATAATTAAAAATAGGTATTTTATAAAAATTAATTCTTTTTTTTATAAAAATAGCACAAAACACAAAGTTCCGGATCTTTTATACCCACCTTCAAACCATATTTGTGTCGAATTTCATCGCTGTATTTTTAATTCAGTCATGAGCGTTAAAGTTATTTCTCGAAGTTCATCGCTATACTCGTATTTTTAAGCGAGTAATGAGCGTTGAAGTAATTTTCTTAAGGGGCCTGATATGGAGGGTAAGGTCAATTATGGACCGATTCCCATAAAATTTGTTAGAGATTTCGGTTAGTATAGAACATGTTTGAATCGAATTTAATCGTATTGTTAAGCGAGTAATGAGCGTTAAAGTCATTATCTGAAGGACGGACGGACATAGCTACATCGAACTAAAATTTAATAAGAACCCAGAATGTGTTACAGTTTTGGGTATAAAAGCACCGCTACAACTTAGGTTATTTGTTATTTTTGATAAATGTCATTTTATCTTCATTTAAATAATAATATTTTTATTAGTTCGTTAAACAGAGTACAAAAAACAAGTTTTATTCGTTATTTAAGGTAGTCAATAGGAAAAATTAGCTTGTTCGTTAAATGCGATGTTCGTAGAATTGAATGGTCGTTAAATCGGAAAACTACTGTATTAGATTTTTTTACTTTTTGAAAAAAATAGTTTTGCCGGTTTTAGCAAAGTGAAATGCAGTAAATCTATCAAATAACTAAATGTATTCATTATTTTTCACTTTAACAAGAATATAGAAAGATTATTCACCCCTATTCTTTATTTCGATTACGTTTACGCATCAGTTACGCAACGATCGAAAAAATGTATTCCAATAAAAAACTGAATCGTAAGAAAAAGAAGAAGCTATTCCATTTCGTTTTAATGATTTACGATTGTGTGTATTCTGCGATACGATCGTACCTACGTTTTTGTAAGTTGTTGTTTATGTGGCGGAGAGTCGAATTGAAAGGCAGAATACCGAATTTGCCAAACGGGTAAAATTTCGATTAGAATTGAAATGCAGAATAGGGGCGATTATTTATAGTCAACTGGAAAAATCTGGAATTATATTGAATTTTATACTCTATACCATTACAATTTATACTATGTGAGTCAGGTAATGTTAGTAAAAACCAAAAATAATAGTACTTAACTAAGCTTAAAGGACTCCGATAGACTCAAAACCACTTCCAGAGTTGATTAGTGTTATTTATAGATCTAAACATCTGAAGCTATTTGGAAAAAATGATAGCTATTTATGTGTACTTTCTTCTGTTAATCAGTTATTGTAGTTTTTTGGACTCGGAAAATTTAACTGAAATAAGCGTTGGAAAAAATAATAGAAACGTGTTATATAATGCCTTGGGTATGTAACAAAATATTTTAAAAAATAGTTTCTTATTTCTTTTCAAAAATTTTAAATAGAAATGTATTTCTGAAAATTAAGTAGGCTTTTTGCTTAAATTTTTCGCATTAAAGTTGGTTTTATCAGCATTTTATTGAGTATATGGAACCTGACAGCTGAATCGAAGGTCTCAATTTCAAAATATCTTAAAAAATATGAATAAAAAATAAAATAAATTGGTAAAAGTACTAAAATCACCTATAAACCTGTTTTTTGAAATTATTTAGGGTCGAAAAAGTTTTAGGACCATTAATAGGTATCAAAAACTTACAGATTTTCAGGGCAATTTTTGGCCAATTTATTTATTTTATTTCATTTATTTGTACTATAAAGCCAAAATATTTAGCACTACTAACAATTCGAACACTTTAGAATGGGTAAAAATGGAATTAAGCATTAAGGTATTTCGATGAAATGTTAAAAATATGCTAAAATAAGTCAAATTTAACACAAAAAGGCCAATTTGCACCGAAAATTTATGACAAATCATACCGCAATAGAGGGTTTAGAATTTGGTATTAATACCATTATAGAAACGATATATTCTATTATATAAAAATTAAAAATAAATATAAAAACCAAAATATTTCAAATAGTTTTCGTTTGATTGTATTTTAGAAGTCTAATAAGCCTTTATTATCAAAAAAATAATGAAAAAATATAAAAAATTGTTTCTATATCGATATTAATTCCCAATGTTAAGTCCCCTACGACATTTTGATTCGTCAAGTAATTTCGATACTAATTCGACTTTTTTGTATAAAATTTAACTTATTCTAGCAAATTTTAAACTTTTTATCAAAATATCTTTATATTTAAGTCCATTTTTACTCGTTCTAAAGTGTTTGGATTGTTAAGTAGTCTAAAATTGGCCAAAATTGTATGTGAAAATCGGTAAGTTTTCGATATCTATAAATGGGCCTAAAACTTTTTTGACTCTAAATCATTTCAAAAAATAGTTTTATAGGTGATTCTAATACTTTTACCAATTTATTTTTTTTTATTCATGTTATTTAAGATATTTTGAAAGTGAGACCTTCGATTCTGCTGTCAGGTTCCATATATTAAAAAAATTGCTGCTAAAACCAACTTAAATGTGAAAAATCTAAACAAAAAGTCTATTTAATTTTCAGAAATACATTTCTTTTTAAAATTTTTCAAAACAAATATTTTTTAATTTTTGTTACATACCCAATGCATTATAATAACTTGTTTCTATTTTTTTCTAACGCATATTTCAGTCAAATTTAAATAAAAATTTCCCGAGTCCAAAAAACTATAATACCTGAGTGACGGAAGAACGTTCAGTGGCGAGCAAAACCCTTTTTCAGTCATCAACACTCCAATCTTTTTGCTTCTTGCTAAATTTAAGACGATCCTTCACATTATAAAGTAACGGTTTGTTTGTGATGATAATCGTGTATTATATACATACATACATATATACACTATCGGACAAAATAAAGACCAAAAGCACTCATGCTATATTCTTTCAGCAAAAAATCGGTTAAATGATTATTGAATATTGAAATTTTTTTTAAAAATCATTTAGTTAATATACAATGCTACAAAAATAACAATAAAACAAAATTATTGTACTTAACATTTTTCTGTATAACATCTAAAATTAAAGTAAATTCACTTTTGTTAGAAATACTTTCAACGATTTATACTTTATGTTCAATGTAAATTCTTTATCATATTAGTTATTATATATTTTTCAATTGTAGAAAAAATATTTTGTCGGTTGGAAAAAATTTTTAAACTAAATAAATAAGTTTTTTTATATAATTAAAAATATAATATAGACTTATATTTTAACATTGGTTATGGGCCCAGGATAGCTATAAACAATATAAGCTGTGTATCCTGTTGATTGATAATATATATAATCGAATATAATTAAGAAATACAAGAATGTCTAACTCAAGTTTTCAAATTGATAAATTGAATGCTGAGAATTATGCATCTTGGTCAATACAGATGCGAAGTTTATTAATAACGCAAGATTATTGGGATGTGATTGAGACTCCTCTAAGTGAAACAGCAACCATTCAAGAAAAATCAGCGTGGAAAGTTAAAGATAATAAGGCGTTGGCATCAATAACTTTGGCGGTGAGAACAACTGAACTGATTCATCTTAAAGACTGTAGAAGTGCAAAAGAAGCTTGGTGTAAATTGGAAAACATTTACAGAGCTAAAGATCCTGCAAGAAAAGTTCATTTATTCAAAAAATTTGTGCGATTCAAGTTTTCATCTGAAAAAAAATATAGTGTACAAATAAACAAATTTTGTTCAATAGCAGATGATTTGAAGGATGCTGATATAAATATCCCTAGTGAATTACTATCAATATTTTTGTTGTGTAGTTTGCCTCCTGAATTAGAAAATTTTGTTATTGCAATTGAAAGTCGTGATTCATTACCAAGTATGGAACAATTAAAAAATAAAATATTAGAAGAAGAACAGCGAAGAAGTGAGAATTGCCATGAAAATAAGGATCAAGTTTTTGCAATCAAGAACCGAAATAAAAATTTCAACAATAAGTTTGTAAATCCCAATAATCAGCAAAAATATAAAAATTTGAAATGTTTTGGATGTGGTAAGAAAGGACACTTACGTTCTCAGTGCCATGTTAAGAATAAGACTATTGGTAATCAAGAAAGTGCAATGTTTATAAATCATTTTAAATTTTGTAATTTGTTGAATTATTTTTGAATAATTTCATATTTTAATTTTGTTTGTAAATAGAGTATTTATATTGAGAGGGTGTTTGTTAGAAATACTTTGAACGATTTATACTCTATGTTCAATGTAAATTCTTTATCATATTAGTTTTTTATATGTTTTTCAATTGTAGAAAAAATATTTTGTCGGTTGGAAAAAATTTTCAAGCTAAATAAATAAGTTTTTTTATATAATTAAAAATATAATATAGACTTTTTTTGTCGGACAAAATAAAGTGTAAATTTTATATATCATTATTTTAATTTTTTGTATATCAAAATTTTTTATCTATTTAGGTTCTGATTTGAATATCTGGATATACTTAAGCCATTTTGGTAATTCTTTTCCCCATTATTTTTCGCAATCGCCTTCCCCTTGTTTTCCCCATATGATTATTTTCGAAAGAAATCCGTTTTTGATCACTATTTCATCGGAAGTTTTTGATCAATTGTGGTCCAAAATTAATCTATTGGATTTAGGGTAGTGCTGTGAGTAACTTATTCTAATTTTTCAGTGTTCTTTCCTACAGTAATGTTATTTTTTAACTTTATCAAGTGCTTAAGCTTATTATCTTGCCGAGATATAAAGTTGCCTAAGTCAATTTCGAAGGCACTGATCTGAAGACTTGACTGTAATATGCTCACATAGTGTTCACTGGAGCTTTTTGAATAAATTTCCCCTAGGTTCCCCACACCTAACGTTAAAAATTGGACACATACGAATAGTCAACTGACCCATATCTTCAATCTTTCACCAACATATTTAAAAGAATGGACATTTTTTTCGATTTTAGTATTTAATTTTGTATTTTTTAGCTGAAATTTTCGTAGTTGGTCAGATGAGTCCCAATTTATTCCGAAAAAAGTGAATTTACTTTAATTTTAGATGTTATACAGAAAAATTTAAGGTGGAATGATTTTGTTTTATTGTCATTTTTGTAGCATTGTATATAAACTAAATGAATTTAAAAAATTCATATTCAATAATCATTTAACAGATTTTTTGCTGAAAGAATATAGCATGAGCACTTTTGCACTTTATTTTGTCCGATAGTGTATACTTTTTATACCCTCTACCACCATCAGTGGTGATAGAGGGTATATATAACTTTGTCATTCCGTGTGTAACACCAAGAAATATTCATCTGAGACCCAACAAAGTATATATATTCTTGGTCCTTATGAATTTCTGTGTCGATTTATCTATGTCTGTCTGTCCGTCCGTCTGTCTGTGTAAAACGAAGTGAAATAAATTATTGAAATTTGGCCAGAATATTCCCTATTGTCCTAGGCAACAACTCCGAAAAAATAAGCATTTTTTACACATTCTGATGTAATTTTCACTAAAACTATGCAATATAATTCCATAAAAATCATCATACATTTGTTTTTACATGAGAACTTTATTACTGTTGAAAATTGCCGGAATCGGTCCACAATTTCTTATACCTCCCATACAAAAGTACATATTCCCGGAAAATGAGTTTATTGTTAACAACTTCCCTCAGAATGTTGATATCTTAACAAAATTTTACAAATTAAAATTCTATGTCAATAGAATTCATATAGAGAAAAAATTTTCTAGATCGGTCCATAATTGGACATAGCTCCCATACAACGTCCAATCCCGAAAATTACTTAAACGCGCATAACTCATTACTAAATTAAGATATTCATATCAAATTTGGTACAAGTATTGATCTTATATACAGAAATATTACTGTGAAATTTTTTTCCGATCGGTCCTTAATTGGTCATAGCTCCAATACAAGGTCCCTTCCCGAAAATCGCTTAAACGCTCATAACTCATTATTGATTCAAGATATCCATATAAAATTTGCTACAAGTATTGCTCTTATATACATAAATATTACCGTGAAATTTGTTTCCGATCGGTCTATAATTGGTCATCATTAGTTTTGTATACAAAAATTATATTTAAAGATTTTTTCACGATCGGTTCATAATATGGGTGCGATCGGTCCCATACAAGGTTCCCTTCCGAAAATCACTTAAACACACATTACTTATTACTAAATTACGACATAGATACAAAATTTGACTGAAATATAGGTTTTATATACAGAAATGTTACTTAAAGATTTTACGATCGGTCCATAATTGGAAATTTTAATTTCCTTAAATCTTTCACACAAATTATTAAATATCGCTAAAGCATATCTTAGGGCGCTATAAAAATATATAAGAAAATGGCATATGTAATGTTCAATAAAACTTGCAATTGTAACAGATTTTTTTTTTTTTTTATTAGTTCTTCATTTACATAACCGAGCCCTTTAGGGCCTTATATGGCTAATTAAAGCTACTAACTAAAAATACTACAAAAAAAAAAAAAATAAATAAATATAGATTTATATGTTTATATATTTAAAGTACTATACTTAACTAAAAGCAATTAACAGTAAGAATAAAATGCACAATAATGAACACTGGAAAAATGTGTTATTGGTATTACAGAAAAGCAGATTCAAAATATAGATCAAATAATCTATATAATAAGTAAATAAATATTTATTTTATACTGTCGAATCTACAAATTCTAATAATTTCAATTTGTATTGTTTTAATGGATAAGAAAATCTCCTTAATTCTCTTGGCAAGGCATTCCAAATTTTAGACAGTCGAATTTGATATGATTTCTGGAAACAATTTAAATGTTTTATAGGAAATATAATTTGTGTGTTTCTAGTTGATCGTGAAAAGTGAAACTTATCAACAATATAGGTGGGGTAGCCTCTTACAATTGATTTATAAAAAAATAGAAGCTGTTAAACTCTTGGGGTTTTTCTATCTAAGACATGGGAAAACTTATATTTACAAATATTTAATCTTTTAAGCAAGTATTAATGTGAGAGTATTTGGTGGAGGGTATTTAAGAATCGGCTCAGCCGAATATAGCACTCTAACTTGTTTCTTTATATTATTTACATAATGTTTTTATACCCACCATCAAAAAAGAAGGGGGGTATATTGTTTTTGTCATTCCGTTTGTAACACATCGAAATATTCATCTAAGACCCATAAAAGTATATATATTCTGGATCCTTATTAAATTCTAAGACGATCTAGCCATGTCCGTCCGTCGGTCCGTCTGTCTGTCCGTCTGTCTGTCCGTCTGTTGAAAACACGATAGAGTCCAAACGGAAGCAGCTAGCGAGCTGAAATTTTGCACAAATATTTTATATTGATGCAGTTTGTTTGGTATTGAAAATGAGCAATATCGGTCTACGATTTCGCCTAGCCCCCATATAAGGTCCCCCTCAGAAAATGACATTAACGCTCATAACTGACTAAAAAAAGCAGCTATAGCGATGAAAATCGACATGAACATATTTTACAGGAACCTTAATATCATTGTCAAATTTTTAAGGATCGGTCCATAATTGACTCTATCCCCCATATAAGGTCCCCCTCAGAAAATGATATTAACGCTCATAACTGACTAAACGAAGCAGCTATAGCAATGAAATTCGACACAAGAACATATCTTATAGGAATCTTAATATCACTGTAAAATTTTATAAGGATCGGTCCATAATTGACCCTATCCCCCATATAAGGTCCCCCTCAGAAAATGACATTAACGCTCATAACTATCTAAAAGAAGCAGCAATAGCGAAGAAATTCGACATAAACAATTTTTATAGAAATCTTAAAATCATTGTAAAATTTTATAAGGATCGGTCCATAAATGACCCTATCCCCCATATAAGGTCCCCCTCAGAAAATGACATTAACGCTCATAACTGACTAAAAGAAGCAGCTATAGCGATGAAATTCGACACAGACATATTTTTTAGGAACCTCAATATCTTTGTAAAATTTTATAAGGATCGGTCCATGATTGACCCTACCCCCCATATAGCGATGAAATTCGGCATAAACATATTTTATAGGAACCTTAATATCATTGTAAAATTTTATAAGGAACGGACCATAATTGACCCTATCCACCATATAAGGCCCCCCTCAGAAAATGACATTAACGCTCATAACTGACTAAAAGAAGCAGTTATAGCGTTGAAATTCGAGACAAATATATTTTATAGGAACCTTAATATCTTTATAAAATTTTATAAGGATCGGTTCATAATTGACCCTACCCCCCATATAAGGTCCCCTTCAGAAAATGGCTTTAAGGCTCATTACTGTCTAAAAGAAGCATCTATAGCGATGAAATTCGACACGAACATATTTTATAGGAACTTTAATATTATTGTAAAATTTTATAAGGATCGGTCCATAATTGACATTAACCCGTCTCCTTCTGAAAATGGCTTAACTCTCATTACTAGACTAAACTAAAATCGTTCTAGAAAATTTGACGAGGATCGGTCCATAATTGACCAAACGTCCCCCCCTAAATAAGGTCCCTCTCAGAAAATAACTTAAACGCTTTTTACTACCTTAAAAATGCAAGTATAGCGACAAAATTCGACAAAATTTCTCTATACATAGATGTAATAAATGAGAAAATTGTTTGGATAATAAAAGCATGGATTCTTAAATATCAAAGTTTATTTATAAGGAAGCATTCCTTTTTGGCAATGATTTGATGGTGGGTATACAAGATTCGGCACAGCCTAATATAACACTCTTACTTGTTTATATTGAATTGAAGTTTACAATACATAACAAAAATTGTAGTACTGCTAATCGGGTCTTAAAATGCTTGCGGCATATTTTTGGAAACAAATAAATAAATAACAAGTAAGAGTGCTATATTCGGCTGTGCCGAATCTTATATACCCTTCAGCAATTTTATAAAATTTAAATTTATTTCATTTTGCCGACTATATCATTATAAGAGCAATAGCATAACAAAATGAAAAACAACAACAACGCTAAACGAAATAAACACACAAAAAACAAAATACACAGGGCAGTAAAACCAACAGACATCCAAACATACGAAACTGAATACACCAAGAAACAAAAACAATATACAGAAGGCAATGAAACACACAGCCATCCAAACATATGAAACGAAATACTTAAAAAAAAACATACACAACGCAATGAATAAGCTGTGTTGTTGTTGTTGCTTATTTATCGAAGCATGAAAAAATTGTTTTATTTATATATATATATATATATATATATATATATATATATATATATATATATATATATATATATATATATATACAGTTAACCACAAAAATAAGTACACAGAAATACTGACGATTGGTTTTATTTAAAAAAACATATTATTTTTTCAAAAAACAAGAAAGTAACACATTTATTTATTAAAAACAATTATGATAATTATTATTCACTACTTTTTTTCTTCATATTTTGGTTCTTTGAGTTCTCATTTAAGCTAAAGTTAAAAAGGTGCAAAATTTACGTCACAAAAGTAAGTATACAGATCATTTCAGTATATATGTATTTGGTTTAATGATATTAACAAAATTTATGAAAATTTTACTTGTATTAATATAATTACTTTTTAATGAAATATTTTTTACACAATAACTTGGAAAAAATCTACTTTTAGTTCCGAAATCTTGAAATTTGCGCCGATTGGCTCCGGAATTAATTAGTAGAATAGTTTTTTCTCATTTCTACGATTTTTTTCCACTTTAGATCCCGGATTGTGGATCTGGTGGTCATTGAACCCTCCAAATGATGCATTGGAATAGAATCTTTAACTTTGAAAAGAGTTGTTATTTCGAAATTAATGTTATATGCATGGATTTGGCCATTTTGAACACAGTACGTTCTTAAAAACCCGAAATTTAACTCCGATTTCTTAAGACTTACAACATAAACTTTAAAATTTGGATAACTCTATATATTTTCTTTAATTTAAACAGGTTTTCCAAATACTCCGATTTCCAAAGCATACAATAATGCTACCAATCATATCTTGATATACTCGATACAATAACCATGTTTTATGGATCGGACATTTTATTTGTTCTAGCAACAAATTAAGATGTATCCGTGTTCAAAATTGTTCAATTCGTATTCATACCACCAATTGAGCCTGATTTAATATAAAAATCTTACTATTTTGGACAATAATCAATTTCAGAACCGATATGTAGTGTAAGTTATTGACATGGTCACCATTTGACGATTATTGGTAGTAATTAGGAGTGTGTAATGGATGATTGGAACCAAAAAACACATATTATTAATATCGCATTTTAAGACATAAATTTTAGGAAATCGCCGTTAAATATCGAATATGTACGCTATACTATGTTAAAAACGGCAATGTTCCGCAATGGATTGTAATTATTGTAAAGAAACAATTAATTTAAAAGTTAAAATATCGTCTTCCAATGCATCATAATGAACAAACGAGGGATATTATTGAATACCCGATCCAAAACTCCGGGGGTTTAATGTTCTTAAATAGGAAAAAATGCTCCTATAAATAATATTCAGATCAATTACTAAAATTTTCAATTTTTCGGAACAAAAATGAATTTTTTCCATGTTATAGTGTACAGAATATTTTATTATAAAATAATTACATTCAAACAGGTAAAATTGTCATGAATTTTGTTAATATCATTAAGCCAAATACATATTGAAGTTATCTGTATACTTACTTTTGTGACGTAAATTTTGTACCTATTTAACTACACCTTAAATGAGAACTCAAGTAACCAAAATAACCCGGAAAAAAGTAGTGAATAATAATTATCATAATTGTTTTTAATAAATAAATATGTTACTTTTTGATTTTTGAAAAAATAATATCCTTTTTTAAATAAAACCAATTGTCAGTATTTCTGTATACTTATTTTTGAGATTAACTGTATATATATATATATATATATATATATATATATATATATATATATATATATATATATATATATATATATATATATATATATATATATATATATATATATATATATATATATATATATTTTTTTTTTTTTTTTTTTATTTACCGAACTCCGAACCCGTCCCCGAACGTTCGGTCGGGCACTAAGAATATGTTGCTCTTAGAAGAACATGGTTATCACAACCATGTTTTTTCTCAGCGTGCTCTTACAGATAATTATATCATTGTCAATAAATCGTTTAAAAACCAATAATAAAAAAGTATTATTTTTAATTTAAAAATAGTTCGAGTTCACCGAACTTTGAAAACCGAACAAAGTTCGGGTTCGGCCGAACTTTCAAATTTACCGAAGTTCGGGTTCGGTGTTCGGTACCGAACGAAATTTTGAGTTCGGTCGGACTCTACATATTATGATTAAAATTATGATTGTAGTCTAAACATATTATCGTTATTGTAACAATTTTAAAATATCATATGATTAAATACCCTCAAAATATTTCATCAGGACATTTTTGTATTTATCATAATATGGTTATACATGATATTATGATCCAATGTGATAAATTTCGTTTTAAATATGTATCGAAATCAAAATGAATTTTTTCGAATCAGTAAAATAAATTTTAAAAAAATAAAAATATATATACAATACTTAACACAATTCGCAAATTTCAATTTGCCAATTTATATGAAATTTTGGTTCATAAAAAATTTAAGTATAATTTCATAAAAATACTAGCATTTTTAAGACTGTTATGAACGTTAGTAATTTTCTAAAGCGAACATTATATGGAGGGCCATGTCCAAATGTAAACCGATTTTGTCCATTTTGAATACCAATCAAACTGCAACAATAGTTTAGGTCCTACCGTTCTTTCAAGAGACTGACAGACTGACTGACTGACAGACATGTCTAGATCGTTTGAGAATAAGAACCTAGAAAATTTCGATGTTACAAATGAAATCAAAGATTTATAATCGAAACTAGATAATTCAAATTAAATGTTTCACTTTTCTTAGCTTTTTAATCAGTTTCTGGTTAACAGTTTTTCAAATCAGCCGAAAAAAACGAACGGTTAAAAAGGCGTTTTGTACCTATGTATATCCGAAATTTATTGTACTGCCAGGATGTATGATAACTCCTGTAAACAGATTTTCAGCATTTTTTAAAACTTTTTGATGATATAAAAATATAATAAAAAAAAAACATTTTATAAAAAGTTCGGCGGTACTACTTTGATTGTTTCTTAAATAAAATTAAGAAACATGAAAAAAAATTCTTCAAACTGTTAAATTATCTATAAAATGAATTTTTAAGGACGATTTTGAACTGAAAAAGTTTTAAATCCATCTACTGATAACGATAATATACCGATCTTTGGACCAAATTTCGAGCAAAATTTCAATATTTGGCAACTCAAGCCGTCCGCGGATGTTAAAAAGGGACTTAAAAAATCATGGAATCTGTATACTTATTTTTGAGATTAACTGTATATATATATATATATATATATATATATATATATATATATATATATATATATATATATATATGATATATATATATATATATATATATATATATATATATATATTTTTTTTTTTTTTTTTTTTATTTACCGAACTCCGAACCCGTCCCCGAACGTTCGGGTCGGGCACTAAGAATATGTTGCTCTTAGAAGAACATGGTTAACACAACCATGTTTTTTCTCAGCGTGCTCTTACAGATAATTATATCATTGTCAATAAATCGTTTAAAAACCAATAATAAAAAAGTATTATTTTTAATTTAAAAATAGTTCGAGTTCACCGAACTTTGAAAACCGAACAAAGTTCGGGTTCGGGCCGAACTTTCAAATTTACCGAAGTTCGGGTTCGGTGTTCGGTACCGAACGAAATTTTGAGTTCGGTCGGACTCTACATATTATGATTAAAATTATGATTGTAGTCTAAACATATTATCGTTATTGTAACAATTTTAAAATATCATATGATTAAATACCCTCAAAATATTTCATCAGGACATTTTTGTATTTATCATAATATGGTTATACATGATATTATGATCCAATGTGATAAAATTTCGTTTTAAATATGTATCGAAATCAAAATGAATTTTTTCGAATCAGTAAAATAAATTTTTAAAAAAATAAAAAATATATATACAATACTTAACACAATTCGCAAATTTCAATTTGCCAATTTATATGAAATTTTGGTTCATAAAAAATTTAAGTATAATTTCATAAAAATACTAGCATTTTAAGACTGTTATGAACGTTAGTAATTTTCTAAAGCGAACATTATATGGAGGCCATGTCCAAATGTAAACCGATTTTGTCCATTTTGAATACCAATCAAACTGCAACAATAGTTTAGGTCCTACCGTTCTTTCAAGAGACTGACAGACTGACTGACTGACAGACATGTCTAGATCGTTTGAGAATAAGAACCTAGAAAATTTCGATGTTACAAATGAAATCAAAGATTTATAATCGAAACTAGATAATTCAAATTAAATGTTTCACTTTTCTTAGCTTTTAATCAGTTTCTGGTTAACAGTTTTTCAAATCAGCCGAAAAAACGAACGGTTAAAAAGGCGTTTTGTACCTATGTATATCCGAAATTTATTGTACTGCCAGGATGTATGATAACTCCTGTAAACAGATTTTCAGCATTTTAAAACTTTTTGATGATATAAAAATATAATAAAAAAAAAACATTTATAAAAAGTTCGGCGGTACTACTTTGATTGTTTCTTAAATAAAATTAAGAAACATGAAAAAAATTCTTCAAACTGTTAAATTATCTATAAAATTAATTTTTAAGACGATTTTGAACTGAAAAAGTTTTAAATCCATCTACTGATAACGATAATATACCGATCTTTGGACCAAATTTCGAGCAAAATTTCAATATTTGGCAACTCAAGCCGTCCGCGGATGTTAAAAAGGGACTTAAAAAATCATGGAATCTTGATTAATAGATAGAATAATGATAAACTAAGTACGTAAATAACTGTTTGGTAATTTATACTAATAAAGAAATGGTATGATTCATTGTAAAAAATACAACATAAAATTCTAATAAAAGGAAATAAAGTTTATGTTTTTTATTTTATTATCCTTTTCTGCAGAAATATGCGTTTATTTTGTGAAAAAATAATAAAAGTGAAAATTGTATGTGACATTTTGATACCATTATTGTACTCGGTTTAATTGCTTCATCTGTAATATCCCTGCGGAGTTCTGAATTTTAAAAATTTGCATATTTGTTGAACTTTTTTTGTTAGAGTTTTTTAAAGACCTACAAAAACTATAAACAAAAGTTCAAATTTGCCTTCTTTACCGGATGATATACATCTGAAACTATTAATTTAATGGATAAAAACTGTGTTTTTTTCTTGTTTTCTTGGCATCAAATTCGGCATTGTTTGATCAGTAGAAGTATTTTAAAATATTTTTTGAAAAAAGTACTTTTTAAAATTTTGAAGGAAAGGACACAGGATCACGAAATGAAAAACAGAAAACGCAGTTTTGTTTATAGTTTATGACGTATATCATCCGTCGTGTCTAATATATATATATACCCAGTAAAAAAAGTGAGGAAAAAGAAGTAGAATTTTCAC
The DNA here is from genome assembly GCF_015586225.1 of Lucilia sericata. Taxonomy (NCBI): domain Eukaryota; kingdom Metazoa; phylum Arthropoda; class Insecta; order Diptera; family Calliphoridae; genus Lucilia; species Lucilia sericata. Next base: position 113,015 of record NW_023995063.1, on the reverse strand, counting down.
CGCAAATAACATACTTGAAGTACTTCCAATTTTGGTGAAAAACCTATGAATTTTACATTAGCGTGTCATTGGAGGGATTTTGTTCATTTTTGACAAAATCCGATATTTGGATGTCAAAAATAAACCACATTCTTTCAATGACACGCTTATGTAAATTTCATTGGTTTTTCACCAAAATTTGATGTACTTCGAATATGTTATTTGTAGAGACCTTTCAACATCTCTTCTCTGTGCTGGGTATATATATATATATATATATATATATATATATATATATATATTATATATATATCCTATCTTATTCTCCTCTATATTCTCTATTATCTATATATCTAATCTCTCTCTCTATCTATATATCTATATAGATATATAGTATATAATAGATTTTTTTTTTTGCTTCATCATATTTTATTTGTATTTAATAAATTTGGCATTGAAAAAAAATAAAAGAATGATGACTAGGGTCTATTCCCAATATTTCTTAAACGGCGTTTTGTATTCATTTCTTAAGGATTTAATTATAAATTAAATCTCCATTAATAATATTCTTTTACCTTTGTTTCTTTTATATAAGTTCTGACAGCAGATTTCAGTAATAAATATTCTTTGGTTAAATTAAACTTGTTTAGCAGTCCATCCATATTGATATTTAATCCCCCATTTTAACCTCCAAGAACGGGTTGAAATTTCAAAATAGCGAAGTTTGCTCGAAGTTTGGCTCAAAAATTAGTGGATTCGAGTGGATTCAAAACTTTTGTTCCCGAAATCTTCTCATGAACTCATTTTTAGATAATTTAACTATTTGAAGTAATTTGATTCACAATTTGAACTTTTTATTTAGGAAAATTTAAATGTAGATGCTCTGAATCAGCTTTCAGAACTATATGGTAAACCAAGCGTTGAAAAAAACAAACGTTAACATACATAACAAGAGTAAAAGTATATTTTTATAATGGAGATTTCATTTATAATTAAAATTTTCAAAAATAAAAACAAATACCCCATTTAAGAAATATTAGGATATGTAATACTATAAATCATGTATATTATTTTTTCCAATGCCAATTTTTATAAATTCCAATAAAATACGATGGAGCAAAAAAACCTCAAAAATGTATATACAGCGAACGTCAAAAGAAAGTGTATAGCTATAATTATTGATAAACCCGTAAATGGTCCACAAATTTTTTGTTTTGCTTTGCTTCTCAATAAAATATATCTCCAGAAGTAATGATCAGAGTTTTGACCCACTTTTGTAAAATTTATCCAGTTTTGTTGATTAATTTTTGATATGAAAGTAAGCTTTCTTAACCCTTTCACGCACAAAACTAAACCGCTGGAGTTTTTATGGATATCACTGCACCACACACTTTATTTTGACGTATATTTATCATTTTTTGAGGAAAAATTAAAAAGTGTTTTCAAAGGATATCGCAGGATATTATCCTTTTTAGCATGTAGTGGCATAAAATTCTAAAAATTAAAAAATCGAGAAAAATTAAAAAAAAAATCTTGGGACACCGGTGTATACGTGAAAGAGTTTAGAGGCTTTCTGGTATGTAGAGTGTTTATTAAAGTGGTTTTTGAATTGAACTTATATCCACTTAGGGAATTGGGCTTCGGTCCTCACCATTTTTGCCGTTCTTTAGCGTTAGTAAGCCATTTTAGTAGTCCTGGTTAACGAAAATTCCTAACCGTATGATATCATACACAATTGTTCACTGACTATTTCTGACAATTTGTCACATTTCGCGTAAATATTGATTTTTTTTTTAAATTGGAAACGATACATTTATACATTATTAAAATTTTTTATATTTGAACTTATTTTAACAAAATCCGAATAAACTGCAAAACAACATAATTACTCCATTCGGTTGCTTGCCTAAGTACCGTCTTTCGAAGAAATTTAAGCATTTCCGTAATACATTCGAAGAACGAAAGAGCAATGCATTGTACACTTTTTTATGACGCGTAAAATCAGCACTATTTTTAGAAAACATTTATAATCTAAGCCTGTGTTTTACTTTGGGCAGCTGTTTGTTCACAGTTATATTCGTATTATCAAATAAGGTAGTTTCTATTATTTTTTCACCACTGTATTTTAAACACTTGCGAAAAAGGTGTTTAATTTGTAATTGTTAGTGGTCCAGTTAGATAGGCTTTAGCTAATTAACAAAATTAGATATTAAAAACATATTGAAAAGTTATAGCCGCATCCAAAATTTATATATTTGTTTATAAACCTCAAAACTAATGTTTTCAATTATATTTATTTGATTAGTTTTTGTAAAAATTGACATTTGCGTGAAGTATTTTAAAAGAGTAGTAAAATTACTTTAATCAAAGTGAGGTTCCCTTAAAAAATATAATAAACTTTATAACAATAATATTTAAATTGTTATACTCCAAAATTATGAAATGGTGAACTATAGCAGGTTGTGTTTTATACCTATAATCTAGTTTATTTATTTATTCATTTATTTTGTAATATTAAGCCTTCGCGGCCAAAAATAACAATATTACATTACATCTGTTGGCTCCCCAGCCGTAAATAATACATATATTAATAATTAATTGAAAATTAAATGCAAATAAAAAGTCCCAATCAGCAACAAAACATATATATATCAATATATAATACACTAGGTGGCATCCTGGCATAGTTACCAACTACTATCAATAATAATGTCAAACATTTTGACATTTATACATATGTACATATACATTTTATTATTTCCTTCTAACTTCCCTGTATCCGGTTGCGAATACAAAACACAATATGATTGAAATAAGATAGAAAAAAAAAAAAAAATATATATATATATATATATATATATATATATATATATATATATATATATATATATATATATAATATATATATATATAAGAAAATAAAATGTTCGTGTCGAATATAAAATATTTAATATTATATAATAAGTATCCCAAATATTTTTTATAAGAAATATAAAATTTATATAATATATTCAAAATAATACGACTTTTTGTGATAGCAAGTGTTTTACGGATTAGTTTTTCAAAGGATCTATGCAATTATAATTTAATTTAACCGATTGTATATATACAGATATAAAATAATTTCGTCTCAAAAATAAGAGTGACATAATTTTGAGTCGCGTTATATCAAAATAATAATCGCATTATCCAAAAATATTGTAGTTATTCCACCAAGTACAAAATTTATTTAAAATATATGTACGTTAAAATGCAGGACAATAGTATAGAGAACAATATATAAAATAATAATATTTGTGTAGAAATACAAATAGTTATATTTACAAAAAAATTTTTGGAGCTGAACGTAAAAATTGCTAAAAATAACTGTACAATAAAATAAAATTTCAATGAATGTACTTTTGTTTTGACACATTTTAATGATTGTCTATAATAATTTATCAGTGTTAAACGTAAAGTGGAAGCAAGTAAAATTATTAAAAATTTGGACCCGATTAACGCAGGCGCACAATGCTAGCAGCGAATTTGCCAGTATGCCAATATGCTGGAATGGTAAGATTTTAAGTTTCTTTCTTATATATTCAAATAGGTATTTTTTATATTTTATAGGAAACAATATTGATCTGAAAGTAATTTCATTCACAATAATAAACCTTACATTCAAAATGTAAAATAAAGAATTTCTATTTACAAATTGTACGTACATTTCACTCATATGTATATAAATAATTTCGTAATTCAGAGTTTGGGTTCTTTGAATTGAGTTTTTTTTTATTAATTCTTCCGTTACATAACCGAGCCCATAGGGCCTTATATGGCTAATTAAAGCTACTAAATACATAAAACTACAAAATATATACTTATATACATTTGTAAATTAAAAATATTATTATTAAAATATAAAACAAATATTCATTGATATTTATATATGGGCATTTCCACCGACCCCAAAGCTCTTCTTAACCACTATGATGAGAAATCGGATTCGAAAGTTACAATAATATTTCAGGCATATTTTTCACCTTTAGTTGCGTTTTCTTTTAATAGTTTTTATTATTTTAAAGGACTTTTATCGGAAAATATTTGTTGGAATACTAGTTATCATAAAGCATACAAATAAAAAAATTATAAAAAAAATTATAAATCGAAAATTTGCCTTTTTACGGAAAAAAGGCAAATTTTCGATAATTGTCACGTTCGTCACGTTGAAACAGGATATTTTTCGGTAACTTTTTAGTTGTCATTCAGAAGTGTTCAAAACTTTGAATATAAATCAAGTTTAGTATATAGAACTTAATTTAAAATATTAAAATTTTAATTCTAATTATATGTAGAATTTCAAAGTTTGTCACATCACGTCACATTACGTAAATTTTCAGAAGTGCTACCTTCGAATTGTGAAATATTGGTATTTAAAAAGATGTGATATTTATGCTATTTATTTAATTAGGTGATAGTTATGAATTTTTAGCTGATAAATGGATGAAAAAGCATAGAAATTCAACAAATGATCTTTATGGAGTTTTGGATATGGGAGTTATGAGCGATTATTGTATTATCATCAGAAGGGTCAGTAATATGATTCATGTACATTTGAAAGTTTTTAGTTTTTTTTTGCTATGCCTGATCAAATTGGGTTGAACAAAATTATTTGTGTTGAATTTTATGTTAATATAAGCAATTTTTTAAAAGATTTATATTAATTAATGTTAATTCTTATATTATTCTTATACGGGAACTAGTTTCAACTAGAATAAATTAAAAGCAACTTCTATTTTTGTCACATCACATCACGCACTTTAACTACTTAAGTATGTATATCTTAGGGACATTAAGTTCTTTCAATTTCTTCTTTCGACCAATTATAGAGCTATTGAAGCCCTATATATATATATATAAATACAAGAAATTTTATTTTAATTTTTAATTTGATTTATTTCAATATTAAACCTAGCCTATTGACCATAATCGGTTACAAATTTCTGCTTAAAAAATAGGTATACATAAAAAAATATATTTATACTAGCTATACCCAGTGTGCTTCGCTACCCTCATCATAATGGAATAAAATAAATATAATTATTGTAAATGTATATATATATATATATATATATATATATATCTGCAATATCAAAAAGTCACCTTTTAGAGAACTCTTTTAGTTTGAATTTATGATTCTAGTCTCAATGTTACAGAAAATTAAAAAAACAGCTGAAGTACGAAAAAGTACCAGACAGTGCCCTTTTATAGATTTTCATTAAATCAGGATGACACATGTTTAATTTTCAACCAGAAAAAAAAAATCGCATACAGATTTTTATACAATCAGGAAGCTGCGTGACCAATTTTTTTAGGTTCAATATTATAGAAAATTCGAAAAGTATTAGAAAAAGAACAAAAAAGTACCAGAAAATAATCCAGTTTAAATTTTCATTCACTCAAGTCTCTGATTGCTTAGTTTATGTTCCAAGGTTCATTATAATAGAAAACTCAAAAAGTACCAGTTGAAGAATGAAAAATTACCAAAAAGGGGGCCCTTTTATAGATTCTCATTAACTCCGGGCTCCACAAGCTTAATTTCATATTTCTAGGATCAATATTATAAAAAACACAAAAAGCACCTTTTAAAGAACGAAAAAGTACCAAAAAGTCCCCTTTTATAGGTTATCACTTAATCCGGGCTATACATGCTTAATTTCTTGTTTCTAGGTTCAATATTATAGAAAATTCAAGAAGTACCTTTTGCTTAATTTCACGTTTATAGGTTCAATATTATACAAAAATTCAAAAAGTACCTTTTGAAGAACGAAAAATTACCAAAAACTCCCCTTTTATAGATTCTAATTTACTCCGTGCTCTACATGTTTATTTTTATGTTTCTATGTTTAATTTTATAGATAAATCAAAAAGTACCAGTCGAAGAAAGAAAAAGTACCAAAAAGTCTCCTTTTATAGATTCTCATTTACTCCGTGCTCTACATGCTTAATTTCATGTTTCTAGGTTCAATATTATAGAAAATTCAAAAAGTACCTTTGGAAGAACGAAAAAGTGCCCTTTTTTCTTTTCTAGGTTTAATTTTAAAGAAAACTCAAAAAATACCTGTGTAGAACGAAAAAGTCCCTTTATTATTAATTTCATGTTTAGATTTCAATATCATAGAAAACTCAAAAAGTACCAGATGGAGAATGAAAAAGTACCAAATAACACCCCATTAGCATATTTAGTGTTTCTAAATCTAAAAATTTTATCCAAATTGGATGATTGTGTTTGAATAAAATCGAATTTCCCGTTTTTACCCCTTTTGGAACCTTTTTTCTTCTCATTAACGAAATAAAAATTCTATTCCAAAAAGTTGCAACATCGCAGTGCTAGTCCGTTATTATGTATTCATATGTATAAGTTAATAAACCAAAAACAATGTTTTATTAAAAAAAAGTACCAAAAATAGGTACAATTTTCACCTCTTAAACGTGCGAATATCCAAAAAGTATTAAATTCATATTTTTATTTTTTCGTCAAGTTATGAAGGAGTCAAAAATATTGTTTGAACATTCACTGGTTTAAAAGATACATGGGGTGTATAAAAGTACTAAAATACAGTTTTTACCCGTTTATTCCCTAAAGGGGCTGAATTTGAAAAAAGTACCACACACCTGTCCGCTTATTTGTGTACCCTCCACCACCATCAGTGGTGATACAGGATATATATAAGTTTGTCATTCCGTGTGTAACACCAAGAAATATTCATCTGAGACCCAACATATTATATACACTATCGGACAAAATAAAGTGCAAAAGTGCTCATGCTACATTATTTCATCGAAAAATCGGTTAAATGATTATTGAAAATGGAATTTTTTTTCAAAATCATTTAGTTTATATACAATGTTACAAAAATAACAATAAAACTAAATTATTGTGCTCAAAATTTTTCTGTATAACATCTAGAATTAAAATAAATTCACTTTTTTGTCGGACAAAATAAAGTGTAAATTTTATATATCATTATTTAAATTTCTTGTATATCAAAATTTTTTATCTATTTTGGTTCTGATTTGAATATCTGGATCTACTCAAGCCATTTTTGTAATTTTTTACCATTATTAATCGCAATCGCTTTCACTTTCCCTTGCTTTCTCCCATACTATTATTTTCAAAAGAAATCCGTTTTTGTTCGCTATTTCAGCGGAATTTTGTGATCAATTGTGGTCAAATATTAATCTATTAGATTTAGGGCGATGCTCTGAGCAGGTCATTCAAATTTTTCAGTGTTTTTTTTTCTTACAATAATGTTTTTGACCTTAGTCGTATGTTTGAAGTCATGAATCGGTTGAGGCATTAAGTCTCTCAAACCCATTTTTACGGCATTTATTTCAAAATTTTTATTAAATACGCTCGTGAATTGCTCATTTGTTATTGCTTACTCCATTTTCACTAAGATTCTCGCTCTTAAAGTTGAATAATGTAACAATACCGATAGCCCTCCACCATAATGTTTAAAACCTGGGGTATTGTTTTTAAAATTTTGTATATTGAAGGGCTTAACTCACACTCATTGTCGACATTTCAAAATTTTCGGTAGAAATTGGGACTCATCTGACCAACTACGTAAATTTGAGCTAAAAATTACGAAATTAAATACTAAAATCGAAAAAATTTTTAAGCTTTTAAATATGTTGGTGAAAGATTGAAGGTATGGGTCAGTTGACTCTTCGGATGTGTCCAATTTTTAACGTTAGGTGTGAGGAACCTAGGTGAAATTTATTCAAAAAGCTCCAATGAACACTATATAAGCATATTACAGTCAAATCATAAGATCAGTGCCTTCGAAATGGACTTGGGCAACTTTATATTTCGGCAAGATAATAAGCTTAAGCACTTGATAAAGTTAAAAAAATAACATTTCTGTAGGAAAAATCACGGAAAAATTGGAATGTCCTGCTCAGAGCACCGCCCTAAATCCAATAGATTAATTTTGGACCACAATTTATCAAAAAATTCCGATGAAATAGTGATCTAAAACGTATTTCTTTTGAAAATTATCATATGGGGATAGCAAGGGGAAGGGAAGGCGATTGCGAATAATAATGGAGAACAAAATTACCAAAATGGCTTAAGTAGATACAGATGTTAAAATCAGAACCAAAATAGATAAAAAATTTTGATATACAAGAAATTTAAATAATGATATATAGAATTTACACTTTATTTTGTCCGACAAAAAAGTGAATTTATTTTAATTTTAGATGTTATACAGAAAAATTGTAAGTACAATAATTTAGTTTTATTGTTATTTTTGTAGCATTGTATATAAACTAAATGATTTTGAAAAAAAATCCATATTCAATAATCATTTAACCGATTTTTCGCTGAAAGAATATACATGAGTACTTTTGCACTTTATTTTGTCCGATAGTGTATATTCTTGGTCCTTATGAAATTCTGAGTCGATTTATCTATGTCCGTCCGTCCGTCTGTCTGTGTAAAACACGCTCACGTAAAAACGAAGTGAAATAAATTATTGAAATTTGGTCAGAATATTCCCTATTGTCCTAGGCAGTTTGGTATTGAAAATGAGCAAAATTTACATCGGGAAAAGTTATGAATCGAAATTGAAAACAACTCCGAAAAAAATAAGCATTTTTAACACATTCTGATGTAATTTTCACTAAAACTATGCAATATAATTCCATAAAAATCATCATACATTTGTTTTTACATGAGAACTTTATTCCTGTTGAAAATTACCGGAATCGGTCCTCAATTTCTTATACCTCCCATATGAAAGTACATATTCCCGGAAAATGAGTTTATTGTTAATAACTTCCCTCAGAATGTTGAGATCTTAACAAAATTTTACAAATTAAAATTTTATGTCAATATAATTCATATAGAGAAAAAATTTCCTAGATCGGTCCAATTATGGAAAATATCTCCCAATTTTGACCCAACTTTTAAAAACGGAGTATGTTTAGGTGTCTCGGCGTTTTTCTGTGTCTTTTGGACATACTTACAGTGTTATTGAACAGAGCTTTTGTTTGCTCATGGATTTAATGTTTTCTAAAAATTTTATTAAAAGTAGCAATCAAGAAAATGTTTTGTTAATTTCATATTTCTTTTAGTTGTGTTCTTTTGTAATTGCTGTTTAATAAATATAAAACAGATTTTGTTTATTTTCAAAAAATGTGTTGTTTGTGATATTGATGCAAAAAATTAATAACTTGATTGTTTGTTTTGTATTTTTGGTAAAAATATCATTAATTTATTAATTACAAGTTATGTTTTTTAGGCTGTTAGAATTTTCGATAAAATTTTCTTTTGTTGTTTTGATTTTGTTCCAAAAAACATATTTTTAAATTGCACATAAATTGCAACTTCGAAAAAAACTGGAATAATACCAAAACACATTAAGTTATCACATGTTTAAATAAATTCTAAAATCTACAAACGATGTTACTTTTCGCTATTTTTGATCTATTTTTCGAATTTGATATTTATAACGAACGTTAGTTTTAACAACATAAACGTAAAGCAAAGCTTATTTTAAATACATATTCAAATATCTACACAATTGATTTTGTACACGTGGTAGTAAATTTTTTTGAAACTAAAAACAAGTAAGCCTAAAATGGCCCCTGAGGGGAAAAACTCTAGGAATAAAGAGCACAATGCTAAGATATCAAATCAGGCAGTATATACTAGCTGTATGCATATACTAAAGGAAAATCAAATTGAGTTCCATTCCTATAGTTCGAAAGATAATAGGTTATACATAGGGTTGCCAGAATGGCTGGACTTGGCTGGATTGTCCAGCTTTTTTGATGCTTGTCCAGTTTCAAGCTAAAATTTAATTTGTCCAGCTAAATAAAATATTTTTAGTACACTGCAATAATTTTTATGTTATCTTTGTCAAATCATGTTAGCCAACACTGATTGTACATTTGTTATACAACTAAGTTATGATTTCCCTCTTCTATCATCATGTCTCAACACTTGAACAGCTGATGTCGTAATAAATATTAAGTCTGTTCGCGTACTCGATAATTTGTAACAATTTGCAACAATTGTTATTGGATTCCGTTCGCGTACTTTCGAAAACTTGCAACGAGAGAGTAAGAGAGCGGTAAAAATTACAGTTCGTTGATAGAGAATTTTTTGATTTTACTGGATATTTTTTCCCCAGTAAAAAATATCCAACTTATATTCACAACATATATTTGATTTATGAATATGTAAACAAACCAAAGAAATCAAAAATTTGGTAAATTTAAAATTTTTTGAAAGAAATATATAAATTAATAACACACGAATATTAAAAAATTATTTGTAATTAGATTTATTTTAATTTTATTTATCATAAATTAGTTTTTAAAAAAGTTTATTTGTCATGAAAAATCATAACAAATATTGTCAATCTAGCGTTTTTAAAACAATTTAGTTTGTCTTTCTCTTAGCGATTTTGTGTAAATTTTTATTTTAATAATATGTTCGTATCATGAAGTTTTAAAACAATAATATATTTTTAATGATACTACATGTTTTGTTAACTTTAAATATCCATTTATTTATAGGAAAAATCAAAGTTACAATTATTTGTTTTTTAGTGTTTTGTTAGCGATTGAGATTTCAGCAAAAGGGCATTACCAATCTTTGTTTATAAACAAAAAATTGGATTTCACGTATTTTTTTGGATATTTTTTTGATTGAGAATATATTAAAAATTACTCTCTATCATAAAGTTACTGTATATTTCTTACAGGAAAGTACGCGAAAAGACCAATTATTGCGAGCGATAGTCAATTTCTTTACGTACAGCTTACGTACTTATGATTTTTAAAATTTAAAACTTCAAATCTTTTGCTCTAAAAAACTAAGTTAACGAAATGATCGGGGAAAACTAAAAATATATTCGTACTCTGTGGACAAAACAAAACGGAATTGGTATATGAGAACCCCTGCATTTTTTTGGTGTATCACTGTGAAATTATTTACACAAAACCAAAATTAGCGTTTTCTCAGTATTTTTTATGTCCAGCTTTTTTTGTTTTGTCCAGCTTTTTAAAGCCCAATGTCCAGCTTTTTGCGAATCGGAATCTGGCAACCCTAGTTATACACCATCTTCTCTTACCTCGTATCAAAACAGACGATATCAAAACTGAATTGGAAAGCTACAAGTTGTCATCATTTGCTATATCAGAAATTATTACTAAATTCAGCTCGAATAATAATGCAGTGTATAAGGTACAATTTATTCGAAAAAACTTTAATACAAGTTCTTTAAAAAATGTGAGAGCTATAGCTAACGTAATAATTACGTGGAAAAAATACAGACCAAAGAAAAATGAAAGGCCAACACAATGTTGGAACTGTCTAATGTATGGTCATGGTGGAGAGCATTGTCATCGTGCAGAAAAGCATCATACAAATGTTTGTCCATTTAACACAAATGGAAAGCGACTAACTGCTTTTACTTGTTTTAATTGTAAAAAACATGGAAAAGAGAAAACTGATCATGCAGCAAATGACATAAATTGTCCACTACGTTCTCTTTATCTGGAGACGAAGGCAAGAGTTACAATTAAATCTTATAATAGTAACAGAGTACAGCAAAATTTAAATACCTTCCAATTCAACGGTGTAGAATTTCCAAATTTAGGAAATACACAAACCGCAACAACAATAATATAATGAATGGCAAATTTTCATATGTAAACCAGCTGAAAAATAATTCCGATCTGTTTAGAGTCGAAGAACTTTTTGATATACAGTGAACTCTCGATAATGTGAACTAATTAATGTCGGGGTAGTTCATATTTTCGAATTTGTTCACATTTTCGATTGTGATTTTTTATATATATATATTACTAAGTAATTCTTTCTAAAAATCATTTCTGCAAGTAAGTAATGAAAACGCTAAGATTAATAAAAAAACTTTTTGTAATTTATTTGGAACAAAAAGTTTTTAAAAATCCATTTTATAAAGAGTACACACGTAGTATGTGCATAAAAAACAAACAAAATATTACGACAAAAAAATAAATAAAATTTACAATGAAAAAAGATAGGTGCATACATATATAATTAAATATGGAAATAATCGGTTATTATTTTCAGTTTTTCTTTTGTTCGACCAGCTTATTTACCTCCAATTCCCTGATTTTTTTCAATACTTTAATGTCAGTTTGACCATTTGAAATTCAGCCCAATGGACAGCTTTGTTAAAAATTTCGACAGCTTCTTTGGCTTTAATGTTGTTATCAGGCGCTTCAATAAAACAGTCATCATCGTCGGACTCTTCAATTAAATCATTTTCATCAAATGGCGTGACGTCCTCACAAGGATTATTGATCCAATCTCTAATGTTTACAGCAGTAAATACTTCCTGAGGGCACAATGTCTGTAGAAGATCTGCAGCAGTATTTTCTAAAGATCTAACCTCTGATTGCCACTTTTCTTTTAAAACGCTCAAAGGAACATTAAATTCAGGATCATCTTCATCATTTACCATATTCAAAACATTTTTCCAACAATTAGATAAAGTTTCTTTACCAACTCGAAACTCCTTCTTTAAGTGTGATTTTTTTCATCGATTCAAGCAAATCCCCCTCTTTTGCAATAATAGTTGCCAGAAGACTGTTCCTATAATGAAGCTTTGTGATTCTAATTGGATTTTGATCCATTGGCTGGATCAGAGCCGTTACATTTGGAGGCATAGGTTCTATGGAACCATCCTCGGATTTAAGGTCAGATTCTGGTGGATGGGATGGGCCATTATCTATTAGGAGTAAAGCTTTTACTGGTAATCCTTTCTTCGTTCAAAAATCTGTCACCTTAATGAAAAATAAAACAGTAAGAATCCCAATTGAACTAATTTTACATGTTTACTTACCTCTGGCACAAAACAGTTGTGAAACCATTCTTTAAAAATGGAAGAAGTCATCCAAGCAGACTTTGAATTTCTGTAGTTTACGGGACAGATAAAATGTTTAAAACTGCGAGGATTTTTCGATTTTCCTATTACTAAAAGTTTTATTTTATGAAATCCTGACGCATTTGCGCAGCATAAAAATGTTATACTTTGCTTTTCCATTTTTGCACTTGGAGCACTTTTCTCCAATGACGTTACATATGTTTTTTGTGGGTGAAGTTTCCAATATAGACCAGACTCATCGGCATTATGCAACTGATCATTGGATAAACCCAAAACTTCTATCTTTGCTTTCAATTTAATTTTAAAAGGATTTACGAACTGAGATTGTTCAGAAAGTTTTTCACCGCTTATCTGAAGGAGCCGAATTCCGTATATTTTTTTAAATTTTTGTAGCCACCCATTGCCAGCATTGAAGTCATTTCCATTTTCACTTATGTTTTTGTGAATTTGTTTGGCTTTCTCTTTCAACATCAACCCATTTACAGGGAGGTTTTTATTCCGCATGCAAATAAACCACTTATAGAGCGATTTTTCCTTTTTTGGAAGCTCTGAAGATCGTAATGTTTTGCGTTTTCCGGGTCCATAAAACGTTGATTTTGCAACTTTTTACTTAACACTGTAACACTCGATCCTTTTTTTAAATATTCTAAAATTTCGCATTTCTCATTTAAGGATAAAAACTTTCAACTGTTTTTAGACATTACTAATTTTAAAAGTAAATTCACGAACCTACCTCAACAAGTTACATAAAGCATTAAATACTTTGAAATAATGGCATACTATTGTATTTATTAATTCGGGGATTCCCAACATTAAAAATAAGTGCATCTACAAATTAAAAAATCCCTAAAAATTTAAAAAAAAATTTTTCACTATTTAGAGCCATTAAACTTTGTTCACTATTTAGAGCGCCCATATAAAAAACTGAGTGTTCACATTAGTGGATAGTTCATTATATTGGATATTCACATTACCGCGAGTTCACTGTATTTACAACTGCTATGGACGATTTAAAAAGATGCACATCAAAAGTGCAACAAATTAAAATTGTTATGTCTATGGTAAAATATGCTCATGACCTAAACTAATTTTATTTTATTTATTTTATTACGGTATTATAAATTGTTTGCTTGTAGTTGCCTTAATTTCTAAAGAGTTTAGGAAAATTAAAATCCTTTTCTACTTTGTTAATTAAAATAAAATATTTATAACATATGTAAGAAATTTAATTAATTTGATGGAAAAGAAAAATTATAAAAAACCTTTATGAAAAGCTTAATAATAATTATATTAGCGGAATAAAATTATGCTGAGACCACTTCATAATAACATACATCATAACACTAGATCTATTGAAAATAAATATATCTATAGAAAAACTAGATGTATTCACGTCAACTGTTTTCCTTGTGTGAAACAGCCAAAGTGTAAATTTTTTGCACTAATATTACAACACCATATAGAAAATAATTTCGCACAAACTTTTGCTTTTTGCACTGCCACCATCCATTGAAAAAATTGTTCTCTTTTATAAACAAAAGTACCAAATTTTGCAACTATTAGTCTATACACGTATGTATCGAATATACATGTGCATGACATGTTTTTCTTTTTCCGGACCATTACATTTCCCGGGAAAACGGGATTCATTTTGAAATTTCCGGGAATTCCCGGCTAGAACTTATTATAAAATTTTAAGAATATAGCAGCTATTTAAATACAATTTCGTATTATTTTTAAGATATTTATAGTTTGATGTAAATAAAAAGGCAATCAAAATTAAATAAAAAGAGGATAAGGGACACGATTTTTTTGTTATATACACGCCTGAAACATTTTTATAGGAATGGTTTTTATTCCCTACACTATAGTGTGGATTGTATTTGCTGACAAAGTTTGCCATAAAGTATACCAATCAGCTCCGTCTATATAAACCACCTAGCAAAATAAGTGTGGAAAGGAGGGATGTTGTTATTTTTAGAAGCAGTAAGCATTCCATATTTGGATGTCAGAAATAAGCCACATTCTTTCAATGACACGTTTATGTAAATTTAATTGGTTTTTCACCAAAATTTGATGTACTTCGAACATGTTATTTGTAGTGACTTTTCTACATCTCTTTCGTCACTTTTAACTTGGTTTTCATTTGTAAGGAAATATTTGGTTTTTTAATCGCATTTTTAGATGTGATTAAGATGTCGTTCGCAAAGTATGACATCAATTATTTTTTTGCTGGGCATGCAATCAAACTCCAGATGCCAATTTTGAAGATCATTTGATGAAATTTTGCAAATACTCCTTTTTACCCCAAAGACTAACCACATTTAAATTGGTTGTTATGAATCTATTATTTCACCTACACCCAAATATGTAAGTTTGTCATTCCGTTCGTAATTTCTACAATATAATTTTTCGTCCCTATAAAGTATATTCTGGATCCTTATAGATAGCGGATTCGATTAAGCCATGTTCGTCTGTCTGTCCGACTGTGTGTGTGTTGAAATAAATTTTCTAAAGACCTCAGATATCTTTGGGATCTCAATATTCAATAATTCTATCTGACATGCTTTCAAGAAGTTTCCTATTTAAAAGCAAAATCGGTTCATAAATAACGGAGATATTAGCAAAAATCTGAGACAAACTCTGAAAATTTCGTCAAAAAATTAGTATTCTTTATGTAGACCCATGAAAACAACAACAACGTTTAGATTGTGCTTGTTTGTGTGTACATTTTGTTTGCTTGTTTAAATAAACCGCTGGAAACAACAACGTTTAGGATTTGTGTTTGTTGTTTTGAGTGTTTTTCTTTGTCACAGAGATGGGAAAATATTTATGAACGAAATGCGATTTTTTGGAACAATAAAGGGTGATGGCAACACGTCAAAATTTGGTCAAAACTTGTTTATGTGTTAGTAATTTATTCCACCTATTATTGAGGAAAAAGAATCATAAATTTCACTTTTATTTAAATTTTGCGACGGCAACATCATTTTTTACCGCATAGTGATAAGAAAATGTATGAAAAATTTTTATGCGTTATGTGTCTATACTGTTACACATACAATTTTTACCATTATTATAAATGTAATTTTTGTTATAAAAAACAATTATTTATCTCTTGAAATTATTTTTTTTATTAATGAAAAATTGTTTTATTAAAATCTGGATATTTTTCTTTGTATATTTCAAGTAAAGTTTGGTACTATGCCTGCAAATAAATTCGAATATGATTTTTTTTTCATCCATATTTCATTTACCTTGCGGAAAAACATGTGATGTTGTCTCACCAAAAACTAAATAAAAATGAATTTAAGCTTCTTCTTCAACGTATGCTTCTTCTGCTTCAATTTCTGTTGAAAATCAAAAGTGTTGATTTTCATCAAACCAGTGCGTGTGAGTTTTTTTTCACTAACACAATCAAAAAAATTTCTGTGTGTGTTTAAAGAAAAAATCTTAAATTTAACACTATGGTGAAGGGTATATAAGATTCGGCACACTTACTCGTTATTATTATTCACTACATTTTTTCTGGATATTTTTGTTATTTGAGTTCTCATTTAACGTGAAGCTAAATAGGTGCAAAATTTACGTCACAAAAGTAAGTATACAGATTATTTCAATATATATTTGGTTTCATGATATTAACAAAATTTATGAAAATTTAACCCGTTTGAATATAATTACTTTATAATAAAATATTTTTTACACAATAACTTGGAAAAAATCCACTTTTAGTTCCGAAAAATTGAAATTTTTGGTAATTGACCTGAATATTATTTATAGGAGCACTTTTTTCATATTTAAGGCCATCTTGCTATTTAAACCCCCGGAATTTTGGATCGGGTATTCAGTAATATCCCTTGTTTGTTCATTATGATGCATTAGATGACGATATTTTAACTTTTAAAGTAATTATTTCCTTACAATAATTGCAATCCATTTCGGTCCAATACCGTTTTTAACAAGATATAGCGTTCATATTCGATATTTAATGGGGATTTCCTAAAATTTATTTCTTAAAATGCGAAATTATTAATACTTGTACTAGTTTCCATTAATCAAAACAAGTTTTTTGATTCCAATCAACCATCACACACTTCTAAATACTACCAATAATCGTCAAATGGTGACCATGTCAATAACTTACACTACATATCGGTTCCGAAATTGGTCATTGTCCAAAATAATAAGATTTTTATATTAAATTAGACTCAATTAGTGGTATGAAAACGAATTGAACAATTTTGAACAAGGGTACGTCTTAATTTGTTGCTAGAACAAATAAAATGTCCGATCCATAAAACATGGTTATTGTATCGAGTATATCAAGATATGATTGGTAGCATTATTGTATGCTTTGGAAATCGGAGTATTTGGAAAACCTGTTTAAATTAAAGGAAATATATAGAATTATCCAAATTTTAAAGTTTATGTTGTAAGTCTTAAGAAATCGGAGTTAAATTTCGGTTTTTAAGAACGTACTGTGTTCAAAATGGCCAAATCCATGCATATAACATTAATTTCGAAGTAACAACTCTTTTCAAAAGTTAAAAATTCTATTTCCAATGCATCATTTGGAGGGTTCAATGACCACCAGATCCAATATCCGGGGTCTAAAGTGGAAAAATATCGTAGAAATAAGAAAAAACTGTTCTACTAATTAATTCCGGACCCAATCGGCCCAAATTTCAAGATTTCGGAACTAAAAGTAGATTTTTTCCAAGTTATTGTGTAAAAAATATTTTATTGAAAAGTAATTATATTAATACAAGTAAAATTGTCATAAATTTGGTTAATATCATTAAACCAAATATATACTGTATACTTACTTTTGTGACATAAATTTTGCACCTTTTTACCTTCAGCTTAAATGAGAACTCAAAGAACCAAACTATGAGGAAAAAAGTAGTGAATAATATCATAATTGTTTTTAATAAATAAATGTGTTACTTTTTTGTTTTTTGAAAAAATAATGTCTTTTTTTAAATAAAAGCAATCGTCAGTATTTCTGTATACTTATTTTTGTGAATAATATATATATATATATATATATATATATATATATATATATATATATATATATATATATATATATATATATATATATATATATATATATATATATATATCATCCCAAAAACCCGCTCTAAATCTCTCACAATTAAATAAAAGCATCACATTATCCGCAAATAAAAATGGTTTACAAATCATATTATCAATATGGTTTGGCAAGTCATTCACATAAAGGATAAAGAGAATAGCGCCCAAAACTGAACCCTGAGGAACACCAGATGTTAGACGAAGTGATTCAGAGTAAACATTCACAACCTCAACAAACTGAAATCGATCTCTTAGATATGAGAAAATTTACTTGCACGCCGTACTTGAAAAATTGTATATTTCTCTCAATTTTCTTATCAAAACAGAGAAATTTACAGAGTTAAATGCCTTAGTAAAATCAAGTATTTGATCCTTCAAAATATGCTCAACCGCTTTAGATAAAGCCGGCAGAACCGATATAGGCCTTAAATCATCAAACCCACGAACATGACCAGTCTTAGGAATTGGTACAATACGAGCCTTTTTCCAACCTAAAGGAAAAGTAGACGAAACTAATATAGTATTAACATGATGCGTAAAAATAAGAGACATATACGGATAAATAATCTTAATAAAGTTAATTGGAATTTTATCAACACCCACAGACCTAGACCTAATTTTACATATCGCCTCAAATAAGTCAGATTCACTGATGTAATCAAAAGAAAACGCTCCATTTACCACATCAAAGTCCCCAAAATCAACCAAGTCATTACCAGCCATACCAGAACTATTTACAAAATACCTATTCATGCTATCAACATCATAGTCGTAAACTCTCTCACAATTACCAATAAACCCAGCTCTTTTTAAAATAGTCTACATACCCAATGCATTAAGTCCAGAAAATAATCCAGAATAGTATTTCCTTTTTCCTTTCCGAATTACATTTTCCGATATCTGCAATATGTTGTCCAATTAGCACTCGATCTCTCAGATAAAAAGGCAGAGTAAGCTAAGTCTCTTAAGGATGTTGCCAACGAAATTTCACCACATAGAAGATAGGATCTACCCATCGGTGCTGGGCGATATGTAGGTGAACTATAGGCATGAAATGGGGTCTTAGTCCTACTATGACACATTGGTGTTATAAAAGTATAATTAGACTAATTCTAGCTTCAATAATCTGGTTGACTTCTTTGGACAAAAAGTGTAATATCAAACTACAACAGGGAGTTCAGCGTACATGCTGCTTGGGTACAAGTGGTGCCATAAGCACAATGTCAAACAAGGCTCTAGGAACGTTGTTGATATTCCAACCATTGAAACATATTTAAGATATGAGGCGGCACTTACAACCGAACGGCTCATAACTTTAGGTTAATTGGCCAAAGCGGTTAAAAGACACGTCATTAATGTATACTGGACACATTGGTAGGCTATAAACAATCATTGGACGTGCCTGATCACATACCAGTGAGCCCAGATAGAATGTCTTGGCCAATCCGAACATTTCTCACGAACACTGATTGGGAAATTCTTAGGAATTACGGCCAGGAAACTGAGTTTCAGAACATTGAAAGATAATACATTCAGTGGAGACTATGTTGTTTTTTTTACCAATAAACCTTTTTCTTTCATGAAAAGCAGCGCACAACAGACCCGATAGTGTTGTTGTGTGGTCAGATTTGATATAGTATACGTCCTATCAACCGAACCCAAGTATTAGTTTTATTATCGATTTTATTGCATATTTAACCCTATTGCCCCATAAAAAGCATCTTTAAAAAATCGGGGTTCGCTTTTAAATCCGCTGAGAAATTTAAAATATGTCACTGATTTAAAAGTATATTAATGTATGAAAACAGTTTTTACCCGTATCTGAAGATTTTGAAGGTGTTTGGCAAGTTTTATTTATAATTTATTAAATTATTCGAATAAAAACATTTATTCCTTATTCGGTCGAATAATAATAAAAATTTTTTGCTTCGTATTTTATTTGTATTCAAACAAATTGGCATTGGGAAAAAATAATAGAAACGATTCATAGTAGTGCATAGGGGACATAATTTAAAATTTCTTAAACGGAGTTTTTGTATTTATTTTTTAAAATTTTAATTATAAAAATTTACTTTCTAGTTTCTTGTGATATATAGAGTTTACAAGTTTTTTTCCTCCATCGTATTTTATTGGTATTTCAAATATTTAGCATTGGAAAAAATAATAGAAACGATTCATCTTATTATACTGGAGACAAATTAAAAAAATTAAAAAAATTTTAATTGTTAATGATATTCCGAATATCAAAATGTACTGCTTTCTCGGTTCTTTATGTTAACGTGTGTTTTTTTTTCCAACGCCAGGTTGACCATATGAGCTCTGACGGCTGAACTGGAGACATGACTTTCAAATTTTCTCAAATTTACGTTGGTCAGATGAGTCCCAATTTGTACCGAAAATTTTAAAATGTCGACAATGAGTGTGAGTTAAGCCCTTCAATATACAACATTTTAAAAACAATACCCCAGGTTTTAAACATTATGGTGGAGGGCTATCGGTATTGGTATATTATTCAACATAAGGAGCGGGAATCTTTGTGAAAATAGAGTAAACAATAACAAATGAGCAATTCACGAGCGTATTTAATAAAAATTTTGAAATAAATGCCGTCAAAATGGGTTTGGGAGACTTAATGCCTCAACAGATTCATGACTTCAAAAAAAAAAAAAAAAAAAAAAAAACATTATTGTAAGAAAAAAAACACTGAAAAATTTGGAAAGACCTGCTCAGAGCATCGCCCTAAATTCAATATATTAATTTTTGACCACAATTGATAAAAAAAAATTCCGCTAAAATAGCGAACAAAAACGGATATTTGAAAATAATCGTAAGGGGGAAAGCAAGGGGAACGGGAGGTGATTGCGAATAACAATGGTAACAAAAACAATGGTAAAAAAATTACAAAAATGGCTTAAGTAGATCCAGATATTCAAATCGGAACCAAAATAGATACAAAATTTTGATATACAAGAAATTTAAATAATGATATATAAAATTTACACTTTATTTTGTCCGAGATAAAAGAGAATTTACTTTAATTTTAGATGTTATACAAAAAAATTTTAGGTGAAATAATTTTGTTTTATTGTCATTTTTGGAACATTGTTTATTTTTATTTTATTTTATTTTATTCATTTATTTTGTAATATTAAGCCTTCACGGCCAAAATATCAATATTACTTAGTAATAATAAAAACCTGAGATCAATAAGTAGTAATATAAATAAATATAATTCAGTACTAATCATCTGTATATAAACTAAAAAATTTAAAAAAATGTTCATATTCAATAAATATTTAATAGATTTTTCGCTGAAAGAATATAGCATGAGCACTTTATTTTGTTCGATAGTGTATATTAGAGTGCTCCAAAAAACCGAAGTTTCGAATTTTTCGATTTTCCCGTAATCCGCCGAGTTTAAATCGCAGGTACAGCTAAACTGTAAGATATATGAATCACATTTTTTTACCATATAATAACCTTATCTATTGACCATGAATCCCCATGAGATCTCCTAAAAATTTTGAACTTTGTTTAACGAAGTTTCAAAAAAAACTAAAATTGGAGATTTGTAACGGCCGTTGAAAAAATCAAACTTTTTTGGCCATAGTTGAGAACAAGTTTTCGCTTAAAAGTGCAAAAACTAATATTCGAGTAATTATAGATATATTTTAAGTAACAAAATATTTTTTTTAGAATATATCCCAAAAAAAAGTAAATTTTTTTCTCACATTTTGAATTCATGTGCTGTGAGACGCGTTAATGGCCTGGGAAATTTGCAATAACTTTTAAAGTTTTCAAGCTTACTCTGTGCACATTACGATTTACAATAAAGTTCAAAATTTATTACTAAATGGCCAAATTAGGGCAAAAACTGAAAAAATCGATATTTTCCCCTTGTAAATGCACTTGCAATCTTCAGAGCCGTTGCGGCACTTGTTAAAGTTATTCCATCAACCTAATTTTTTTTATGACATAGTTCTACAACCCATAGAACAATTCTAGAGGGGGGGCTTTCAGACAAAATTATTTTTCCTTCATACAAGTCCCTTTTAAACTTTCGATAACGGTTTGAATTGCCAAATATTGGAATTATCTGGAAACTAGCTATACACAGTGTGCTTCGCTACCCTCATCGTAATGGAATAAAATAAATATAATTATTAGAGTCCGACCGAACTCAAAATTTCGTTCGAACCCGAACTTTGGTAAATTTGAAAGTTCGGCCGAACCCGAACTTTGTTCGGGTTTTAAAGTTTGGTGAACACGAACTTTTTTAAATGAAATTTAATACTATTTTATTTTTGGTTTTTAAACGATTTATTGACAATGATATTATTATCTGTAAGAGCACGCAGAGAAAAACATGTTGACTAAGAGCAACATATTATGATTAAAATTATGATTGTAGTCTAAACATATTATCGTTATTGTAACAATTTTAAAATATAATATGATTAAATACCGTCAAAATATTTCATCATGTCATTTTTGTATTTATCATAATATTGTTATACATGATATTATGATCCAATGTGATAAAATTTCGTTTTAAATATGTATCGAAATCAAAATGAATTTTATCGAATCAGTAAAATAAATTTTTAAAAAATAAAAAATATATATACAATACTTAACACAATTAGCAAATTTCAATTTGCCGATTTATATGAAATTTTGGTTCATAAAAAAATTTAAGTATAATTTCATAAGCCTGTTTTGACGTTAGTAATTTTCTAAAGCGACCATTATATGGAGGCCATGTCCAAATGTAAACCGATTTTGTCCATTGTGAATACCAATCAAATTGCAACAATAGTTTAGGTTCTATCGTTCTATCAAGAGACTGACAGACAGACTGACTGACAGACATGTCTAGATCATTTGAGAATAAGGACCAAAGATTTATAATCGAAACTAGATAATTCAAATTAAATGTTTCACTTTTCTTAGCTTTTTAATCACTTTCTGGTTAACAGTTTTTTAAATCAGCTGAAAACACGA